>NW_013546322.1:0-710 GCF_000760515.2 Mitosporidium daphniae
GACGTGAAAGAGACACTATCGTCATTCTCATAGAAATGATGGCCAGCGTCTCATAGGTGAATCAATAAATTAGCCATTACCTGAGAGACTGAAAGTTATTTCCATTCGGTGTATCCGTCTGAATACTCATCAGATCCTTCGGATTCCGGTTCCTTCGGATTCCGGTTCCTTCTACATGCCATTTTGTCAATAAGCTACTTTATGAAAAACATTTTGATAATTTTGAAACCTTACCCTATATAGAATTAAAAACAGACTATGAGGGTCAAGAAAATGAAATAAGGCTTGTTCTTACCACTCTTTAGTTATGAAGTAGCCCCCAAAGGTTAGTAGCTCAGGGATCTGTGAAGGGCTCGGCGAGTGTCAAGTCACCGGAACTCGAAGAAGAAGTTGAACTTACAATGAAACTCAAATAGTCAAATCTCGTCTAGAATTAGTAGAAATACCTAACAATTGTGTCTTCCGTGGCAAGGATGCAAATATTATTTTCTGGAACGGCTGGGTACGGGATGATTTTTTTTTTATCACGCCCCAACTGAGACAGAATCTCATGGCCAGAGATGAATCTCGGATTTCCTTCCTTTGATCTAGGAGGGAGTAAAGCATTTAAAATTATTTTTTTTAAGATGAACACAATGGAAAACAGACCTTCGAATTCACGCTGATTACCAAAGTCTAAAGAGATGTGTAACGAAGGCCTACAAATACAT
>NW_013546321.1:0-709 GCF_000760515.2 Mitosporidium daphniae
AAACACTGGATACTATCTTTTGAACGCTTCAGAATGGGGAGTTCCGGAAGTGTCAGCCACGTACAGTCTTACTATCGATTCAATGCTTGGCTCTGGAAGTATCGAGCTCACCATGTTTGATAAGGTTACCTTGAATGTTACTATTGATCCAAGCATTGTTTTGTCTGATGATGGTGCTGTCAATGTCAATTGGTCTCCCATTGATCCTAGCGAACCCTTTGTTAATCTTTCTGTATACAATAGCAGTAATTCTTTGCTCAAAACATTCGAAGTGGCAAATACAGGATCATATTCAAACGATGTTAAATCACTTGGACTGTTTCCAGGAGGGTATAAAATCCAAGTTGATTCGAATATGGGCTTTGGATTTAACCATTTCCTCGTGTATAGTGCTACTCCCCTGAATATTCTGGTTCCCAACTCTGAATCTATTATTTACAATAACTCTGCCTCATTATCGGTCCAATGGACTCCGTTCGATGAAAATGTTCTTCCTGCCATTATTACCATTGTTAACCAGAACACGATGGAAAACAATTCTTTTGCAGTCACAAACAATGGAAATGCCTCTCTTGATTTGAGTTCTATTGATGTACCTGCCGGAACCTACAACATAAGTGTGGAGACTGTCATCGGAAAAAGTAAATCTCCGTCTATGTTTGTTCTTCTTTATCCTGAAACCCTTTTGATCGCTTCACCAAATTCTACC
>NW_013546320.1:0-708 GCF_000760515.2 Mitosporidium daphniae
TAGGGGATTTTTCAGTCTACACGACGACGCTAAAGCCGCCGGCTTCAATGAGCACTGGAAAGTCATTTTTCATACACAATCAAAAGGATTAAAAATTAATTTCCTTTTTCCACATCAAACATCCCAATTTAAAAGCCTAGCAAATATACCTTTGCATGTCCAACCAGCGGTCAAGACCCTCCTATCAGACAGAAATCCAATCGATGATGTTTACATTTGGTGAGGTGAGATATCCATTGGCAACGACAAGTATTCTAGTAGAAGAATATCTTCACGGATACGCAGTGAATCTTGTATTATTACTTGGGCTAACCTATAGCTAGTCAAAGCAGCCGAGGTGTCTCTCATAAAAGGCTCCAAGAATATTGCTCCAGAAGATCTTATTTTTATTGTACGCCATGAACCTGCAAAAGTGATCCGGTTGAAGGAATTTTCAAGCTGGAAAGATATTAGAAGAAATGTAAAGCCAGAATCTGGGGACGCAGCTTTTGAAGATGATGCCTCAGGTATCTCCTACCAGAATTACTGTAGGAGTTTCCGAGGATCGCGATGTTCCAATTCGCAAAAAGAACATTCATTTTCAGTGGGAGTTTCCCCGTTGTCTTACTAGCATTTGCGACTCGGATCAATCAGAAGATGAGGAAGACATGGCGGAATTCCATCAAGAATTTCGCGATCGTTTGGAGGTATATATATATCTACATATCA
>NW_013546319.1:0-708 GCF_000760515.2 Mitosporidium daphniae
AGCTGAATTTCTGAATTTAAAACTTAGAAAAGAAATGCAGGTTCAAGTAAGATATATCAATTTACATAGGGGTTGTAACTCAGAGGTAGAGTGTTCGCTTCGCATGTGAAAAGCCCGGAGTTCAATCCTCCCCTACTCCAGTTTAATCATAAAAAGTATAAATATACATTAACACAATGTAATAATTCGGAATCATAATTTACTACTTCGTATGAAAGGTATAAATTAAGACATAAGAACCAGCAATATCGACAGCAGTCTATAAAGTCTTCATTGAATTTGAATTCGGAATCAGGATTATCCATATTGATACAGTAGGTACTATTCCAGTGAATGCATGTATAATAATAAACACAATCGCTGTTAAAAAATTTCTCAAATTACAAAATCTATCAAAAAAAAGTCAAGCTATGAATCAATTTAACAAGAGGAATAGAAACATTGAACTTTATTTCAACAACAGGAATTGAAACTTTAGATTTCTTAACTGAAGGTCAAACAAAAAACATTCAGTTAGTAAATGATTTAATAACACAGGGGTTGTAACTCAGTGGTAGAGTGTTCGCTTTGCATGCGAAAAGCCCGGAGTTCAATCCTCCGCAACTCCAAGTCGGTAATTTGTTATTCAAATCAGTTGCACTTGAAATTAGTAAACAGTACAAGTTAGTTTTTTTTACAACCATAGAAAACCCTTTCTTCGCAGATATT
>NW_013546318.1:0-707 GCF_000760515.2 Mitosporidium daphniae
GGAGAAAATTACGACTACTGATGCAAAACTTGCAATAAGTGCATGCATCAAGCCAACGAAAGATGCCGGTCCTTTAAGGAAATTCGATGGAAAGATCCATTTAAACCCGACCTGTAAAACAAAACATAACACAAAAGAAATAGCAATGTAAATTTTTGAAGAGAATTTTCCAACCAAAGTTTCCAAGGCAGAATGAAATAGACCCAAAAAAGAGTCTAACAAACTAAGAGAGTTGTTAAATGAATCCATGATTGAAAAACCAAAATTGAGTCACCTACATCATGAGGATGGCCATAGTGATTGGCTGCGCCTATATCACGCCTGCAAAATGTGTTGATTTGTTGATTTGTTGATTCGTTAATTAATTTATTAAATATAAATTCAGGCAATCAGCCTTCACGCACAGATTCGATTAAAGTGATTTCGGGGCACAAAAATGCTTGCAAGGTCCAATTTGATGTTTGAGCCTCTTTTTGATCCCCCCTTGCCTATCAAAGGCACAAGCGTGCCTTGAAGTCTTCGTTGGATGCTCCAGGGTTAGGCGCTATTTCTAACAATAGATTTAGGGTTAATTTATTGAATGTTAATTTACTGCGTGCCGCCATCACCCTCCTACGAGATTATCACCACCTCCAGAGGAGAGGTAGATTGATGGGGTTCTTCTGAATTTCGGTTCTGTTGTTGAGATAGACCAGGGTATGGTGGAG
>NW_013546317.1:0-706 GCF_000760515.2 Mitosporidium daphniae
AAGCCTTAAATAAGGCAGTTTGAAAGAAGATATTCCAAAAGGTGAAGGATCTGCATGGAGCACATTTTTGTCTTCGAGGTTTTCATGAATCTGTTCCTGCTCTTGGACAGATTGCTGCTCTTGCGTCGATTCGACAAAAGTCTCGATATCCAATTCAGGAGTATCAGAAACCGATGGTATGGGAGGTATCTTAAGGTCGCCGAAAAATATGTTCGCTACCTCGCTATCTTCAAAGAATTTTATAATTTCTGCCTTCGGCATACTTTCACAAAAAAAGATCCATTTAAGCTGATAAATCGATTTTTGATTGTTCAGTTTGAAAATCCGGTTCCAGTTGGGAATTTGATTGTCTGCAGAATATTCGGGAGACCAGAAGTTCTTCAAAACCTTGGAAAAGAATTCTTGCCAGGGTAGAAGGGCTTCCTCTCTATGATCTCTCTTGAGCTGATTCAAATGAGCAGACTTGAAAACTTTTTTCAAAGCAGCCTTGTTATCAAGTGGCATAGCCCCTGAAAAAATGGATGTTTTTGATGGAAATTCATTTTCGTCGTTCTCGCTGAATTTTGAAACCATATCTTTGTCATCTTCCAGGATTGAAGAAACGAAAATCTTGATTTGGTGACGTGGGTCTTCCGGAGGAGTGGTCGGATTATTAGCAGAGATTCCATTTAACAGCTTTCGGGCTCTTAAGAGTGTTTGATAAAAG
>NW_013546316.1:0-704 GCF_000760515.2 Mitosporidium daphniae
GATTCAAACCCCCAGAGAGCTTCATAAAAGATTTGGACGAGGTGCCTTATGTCGGTGATATTTGGTCACTGGGAATGACGGTTGCCTATTTTTTCAATTACAGTCAAAATGACAGGCCTTTATGTGGCGCAGCAGTGGATTTCGAAAGCGAATTCGATGTCATTAATTTTATCTTGATGGAAACGTTTGTGCCAAGCTTCAAAAACAACGAGTTTTCCCAGCTTATCAGAGATTGCCTAGAAAAGAATCCAAAAGCAAGACCAATCGCAGCTAAACTGTTATTATATCCACTTTTTAAATCGAACTTTATAGTTTATGTTTGAAATAGTTTAGGTTATGGTTTACATCTGCCAAGAAAAGTAGTTAGACCAATTACACTGGCCATAAAGGCAACGTAGATTGCTGGGAGCAAAACCAAGACCATAACGCGAGTGTGGTTTTTCCAAAAGCTGAAAATGGGTCTCCCTGCTTTTAAGATACATAAATCAAAAAAGTACAAATCGCTATAATAATCATCGTTAGGCACACCTAAGACACAATCGAGGAAAGTTAGATAAATAACGATAAATATCCACAGGGCGAGCTTTTGCGAAAAGCTATTAAATTCCATTAAAAACCAAAAATTATAAACTCCGCCAATTTAATTATGATGCTTTAAAATTTGCCGAAACGCGATATAGAATAAATGGGAGTTCGTCAAGAAT
>NW_013546315.1:0-701 GCF_000760515.2 Mitosporidium daphniae
CTGAAAAGTGTTGGAATGCAGTCAACGGAGCTGGTGGAAGCAAAATCAATTGGTGTTTGTTTAAAGGATGCAAAGTGGAACGGTTTCTGAAAGTTGATGGAATGCAGTCAACTGAGCTGGTGAAAAACCAGGAATTGGGGCCTGTTTGAGGGTTGCAATAGAGAACGTTCTCTGAAGTGTGGTGAATTCAAGTAAATGGAGCTGGTGAAGACACAGTAAATTGGAGCTTGCTTGAGGGATGCAAAATGGAACGGTCTCTAAAAAGTGTTGGAATGCAGAATAAGGAGCTGGTGGAAACAAATTAATTTGGGACTGTTTAAAGGATGCAAAAGAGAATGTTCTCTAATAGTGTCTGGTGGATGCAAAATGGGACGGTCTCATAAGGTGGAGTTTGGGACACAGCAAATGGAGCTGTCAACCAAAACAATGAATTGGTGGTTGTTTCAGGGCTGTCAAATGGAACGGTCTCTTGAGGTAGTTATGAAACACAGACAATGACAACGACAGGCAATGAAAACAATGAATTGTTGGTTGTTTTGGGGCTGCAGTCTCTTCAAAATAGAACGTTACCAACGGACCTGTTGGAAAATAATTGTTAATTGGTGGTGTAATTGGTTATTCAGCGTGTATATAATCTTATTACCGTTGACGTGAAGGCTGTGTGCTGTGCATATGGTTGACGTCGGCCATTATGGTGGAGT
>NW_013546314.1:0-701 GCF_000760515.2 Mitosporidium daphniae
TTCGATYTAATAATAAATTCACCGTTTTTAAGAATGCCAAGTAATAATCACATACGAAGATCTTSYACTGCTAGAACGCCAACCTAGGCTTGTGCTGGTCGCGCCATACATCGTTTAACGAGACTCGTTAGCCCTGAGCATTCAAAAGAAATCGTATAACCCACGTGAGTGTCGGTCGAATGTTGTAGAAACTATTGAAGTGTTGTCAATCCCTTTGATTATGTTCTGGACACTTTTGTATTGGATCTCTTTAATATCCATTGTTGAGTCCATAGAGATCAAGTACGAATATTCTTTTTTTGGTGTCCTTTTGTTTGTGCTCTATGTTCGGGGTTTAACGTGTGTAATCTTCCTATCTCGCTTCCTACAGACGCAAATCGTAGGGCTTTCTAGAGGGGTCAAAGAAGCTACCAAGGCCACTGAATAAGAACCCAGGCCAGATTGGAAAACAAATTCAGAACATTGAGCCCTTAAATGATGGCATATGCGCCCACTTTCGAATCGCCAATATGCGCCCACTTGGTTTCATCGATACCTCGTTTAATTTCGGCTSGAAGAATGGGCCAACAGACGCTAGTCAAATTCAAAGGCCAAAAAGGGGCTTGGTTTCGTGCATCATTGGTGGCTATTATTGTACCCAGGGTTAGTTTTAGCGCTGATTTGAAAATCGAGCGGCAAATAATGGATAACAAGCGGCAAAT
>NW_013546313.1:0-700 GCF_000760515.2 Mitosporidium daphniae
CAAACTGTATAGACAATGTTTTTTACAGCTGGGATTTTGAAAATGATTTTAATCTAATTCACATGAAAATGACCAATAATTTGGAGATGTATTCAATCAAATATTTTGGCGAAGACAATGTAAAAGGATTGCCATTTGATTTAGTGTTTAATGAATCTGAAGCAAATGAGGTAAAACATCGATTAAGTAAATTCAATGCCTCTATATACAACTCATCTTCCGAAGAAGCTAACAATACGAGTGTATCTTTTCTAGTAGTTGAATTTCAAAAAGATGGACTTTTTGTTCAATTAGAATTTGATCCAAAATATAACAAACTCAAAACTGTAAAAATTGCCAACCAAAATTTTTAGGAAGAAGGATTTCTTATGTAATAGGGAATCCTTCTTTTTATTTAAAAACAACATTAATTAAAGAATAAAAAAATATGAAAAAATTGTTGATACTCTTGACACTTTTATGTGTCAATACTTTTTATGCACAAAAAGGGAGCAAACCTCAACCCGCACAAAGCTCAAAACAAGCAAATGATTGGATTGAATACACCAATGCCCTAGCTAGTTTTATGGAACAATATTTTAACGGAGACGTATTAGAAAGGTATATATCTGACGTAAACTTATCGCTTAGATTGAATCGTGAAAATATTTCAGTATCAAATTTTAATTCAAATAAAGGTTCATTAAAAAGTATTGACACA
>NW_013546312.1:0-33837 GCF_000760515.2 Mitosporidium daphniae
CTTTAATGTCCGAAGGCTTGATGATGAAAATATCATCGTGTGGCAACGATGAGGCCTCGTTTTCCTTTTCATGGATCTGGCACTCCTCGATATTTCTACTCGGCATGAATGTATTAAACAGAGATTTCGTCATTGAAGCGTCTCCGAGAAAATCATTTTCAAACATAGAGGTTTGCAAGTTTTCGTTTATTTGCTGATAAGAAGGATGCGCTTTGGATGGCACGGCACATGCGGCGAAAAAGATCCAAACCACCCAAAGCATTGTTGCTTGATTCATGTAGCACTGCGAAAGGACAAATATAAGCACAGTGTTTGTTAGTGTTATGAATTGTGTTGATGGCAACAGCTTGATTCATCACCCAATTAAATCAGCTTTTAAAACTTTAATGGCCATACGATTTCCAAGGATAACCTTACTGCAACAGCAACCATCATCGCTTGGGCACGTGAACACAACAACATCACGAGCGCATATGGTTGCATTTTCATCCTCTTTAAAAGGTCACAAGCTTATATCGAGACCCTTTGCCAGTCTCCTTTTAGATCGCAGCCGCCGTTGCTGGGGCTCCTCGGCCACAAGCATCACTGCCACTGGAGTGGTGGATCAGCAAGACGGACGCCTACAGGCGCTCATTTCCGCCGGATTCAAGTCTGTAGATGCAAAGTATCTACTAAATACCCTTGAGAGGCTTTCCGAGGCGAAAGCAAAAGAAATCAGAGAGTCATATCTTACCAAAGATGAATACAACTCCATTTTGAAGGCGTACAATTCTGGAATCGATCGTTTCTTCATCGAAAATCAATCTGTGCAAAAGAACAGCGACGAATCGGTGCAGGAAGGCTATTCCAATCTTATTCAGCGATCCTCCGCCCTGAACTCTTCAATAATCGAAGAGATCAAAAGCTATGAATCAGGCATTCAACTGGACATAAATTTGGAAAAAAAGAAGCAGCAAGAATTCGTTTCAAAGCTCAACGCTCAAGCTTCAAATATCGACAAATACATGACCACATCCGTTGAGAATGTGCGCCAAAAACTCACCGGGCTCGAGCAGAGTGGAAAGTATGCCGTTTTTGGTAAGTGATTTCAAATTGATCAAATTTTAGTTTTCATCGGGACTGTCTCTGTAGTGTTTGCACTCTACTCGATGCTGTCCTTTTTTTTTGCCTAAAAGAATCTCTGACTTGCAACTCAGGCTGATGTCTGCTAACTTTCCAGCTACTTTCCATCCCACACCGGAGTGCAAGCATTATATCTATTGAAACATCAACTCTCGTGAGAAATATTTATCGTTTATTGAATTACTTTACGAACCAAATACCATATTTTAAATAAAACATATTCACACTAAGAAGGGATAACAAGTTAACATACGATGCTTGGCAAACAGCTTTTTAGGCCAAAATTAAATTCGGGCGAAATAAAAATAGCAGGGAGTAGTTTCGATCTACCGACCTCAGAGTTATGAGCCCTGCGCGCTTCCACTGCGCCACCCTGCTTCGGTGTGGCTACTTAATTTTAATTAATATTAATTAAAAATCCATTTAGTCAAGAAAATTTATAAACACTAGTAAATGCCCATAATCCAGCATCAATCTTTTGATGCCGAAAGAAGCAAATCATGTCCTCATCTTGAAGATGATGCTTCTTTAGATGTGGAAAAGCCCTCCACAATTATGCTCTATCCGGATTTAGCCAGGAGCGAATCTTTGGATAGTATCCTTTTGTTTTCGCACGATTCCAAAACTGGTTCATGGAAGTGCAATCTTATTTCATCTCCAACACATCCAGAAATTGCCCCGTTAAAGCTAAAAGAAACCAAGCCGATAAATGCTGGTTTAGAAGGGGGTTCACTATATTGTGATGCTCAATTTCCGGAGCGGGATGACCATCTTTGCTTAAAATCCCTTTCAGATGTCGAAATTTTTCCTCAACAGCCTTCGGAAACCCTTTCCTCATCGACAGTTAGCAAATTTTTTCCAAGATCCTTCAGCAAGAACGATCAAGTTATTTGCGAATTGCTTTTCTCAACAGATGTGGTTGATATTGGTATGGCATTCTCACGCGTAATGTTATTTAGAAAAGCTTCGTAATTTCTGCTGGAAGGGGATTCCATTTTCATATCGCTCTATCTGTTGGAAATATTTATTTGTAGTTTAAGCTCATTTATTTTAGGGGTATTTACCGCCAGCAAAGGCAAAGCAAAGGCCGAATATAAACCGCCGTCGCCGCGAATATTTTCAATCTGCGCGCTCCTTGGGAGTGTACCCGGAAATTAAGCCCAGCTTTGACATGGCTCTTTTCCACCAGATTGAAATCGACGTTCCTCGCACAATTCCCTCGGTATCGCTTTTTCGCGATCCAATAATCCAGGCAGTATGCGCGCCCCTCCTGTAATTGTTAGATTTTAACTCGAATTTTGTATTGTTGGTCGATCAGACACCCGTCTTCGGGCTATGTCCAGGGCTTAAATGACTTGCTTTCCCCGTTCATTGCAATTTTCCTTTCAGAATATTTGTGTGCATTTCCGATATTTCGAAACTCAAAGCGTATGAACAATAATGTGTTGGACTATCTTCTGCACCTCCCTGACCAATATATGCAGAATATTTCGACCGAAGAGCTAGAAGCTGTGGAGGCAGATGCATTCTGGTGTTTTTCTAAATTTCTGGACACCATCCACGATCGCTATACGTCTGGCCAGCCCGGTATTTGGCACCAAATCTCAAAGCTGGAAGATCTAATGGCGCGAATAGACCGTACTTGAATGTTTTATCTAATTCATGTAGCCTTCTTATTGTCGCACCTCAAGGAACAGGGCGTCGAGTTGAACCAGTTTGCTTTCCGATGGATAAATTGTCTGTTGATACGCGAATTGCCGTTTAGACTGGTAATTCGCCTGTGGGACACTTGCTTTGCAGAGGGAGAGGACGGATTTTTAAATTTTTATACATACATCACAGCATCCTTTTTCATGACATGGTCAAATAAGGTGAAAGGGCTCAACTTCCAGGTTTCCACTGCATCTACTTATTCCAGGATATCTTGCTATTGTTGCAAAACCTTCCCACAGGAAATTGGACCGATGAGCAGATTTCCGTGCTATGCTCCGAGGCGTTCATTCTGATGGAGCTATTTTCAAAAACAAAGGGCCACATCAAGTGTCAATCTGCTCCCTCCTCGCCTACGTGAAGCTTTGTAAATATGTAATTTTGTATTAAATTTTTTGGCATTTTAATTTTTCAATGGAGGATTTACCACCCTCTCGAATCTACATTGGGGGGTTGTCGACCTCTGTCACTGCTGCTGAAATTACGTCAAGATTGTCCGCATATGCGGATGTAAATAGCGTGGAAATCATCGATTCTTCCCTGCCCGGTATTCAGCCCATTAAGGTTACTTTTAGAGGTTTCTCGCGGATTTGGATATGTAAATTTATCCTTCAAAGACGCGTCCTGTTGGAAAAAATGTATTTCATTCTATTTGGTCAACTTGTATGTTTAGGCCTGTCGATTTACAATGGATCCATGTGGAAGGGGAAGAAAATTTTGATAGAAAAGGCCAGACCGGTTTCTTTTAAGCGCCCATCATGCGTGGATGAGCCCCCCCATCCCAATGAAAGGTTAAAAAAATCGGTACTCAAAAAGAAAAAATATGTTTTTCACTCCCCGCTCATACTAAGCTACCCCAAGGTTACAGACAAAAACTTTTCCGTTTACAAGGTTTGTCAAGGCGTGGCTTTTCCTTAATTTAGCATTGGAAACATGGGAGATATGGCCGTTCAGTCCGTTCAATGAAGCTTCGGTTTCCAGATAACACTATTCGAATCATTGATCCTTTGTCTCATAAAAATGCATTGGAAAAGCTTTTTGGCTCCGAAAAGCCAAAGCCTTACCACCTGCTCGCGTGGAAAATAGACGACTTTGCAAAAGGCCGAGATTCGCAAACTCTGCTTTTTTCTAGCGAAAATGAGCTTGTCCCTCAAGTAGGTCAAGCTTTAACCGATGAACAGCAGATCCCTTCTCTTGAAGACCAACCCCATATTAATAAGGACTCAATGCCCAACTCCAATTCAATTGGACACCTTTTTGATCCATTGCTTTTTAAAGAAGGAAGTAATGGCTTTATGGCATTTCTAAATTTAGGTCTTTTCTCGGCAATTGCAGAATCCAGTTCTGCGGCCCCAGTAGAAACCCCATCATCTTGCACTGAAGCCTTGTCATCTTCTGATGTGGCGAAACAATCTTCTTCGCCCAATACTTTAGCAACTGCTGGATCCCGAAGTTTATGTTCGGCCCTTGAAGAATGGATAGGATCAATGCCTGTTGCTCCTGCATTTGCATTTAACCCATTTGAACGGCTTCATCAAAATACGTCTTCCAGGTTGTACTTTTGTCGGTTAGAAGGGAATGTGAATGGTAAAGTTGATGATCAAAGCGTCAATGATCAAAGCGTCAACGATCAAAATTGGGTCTCACAAAAGGAAACTCTGATGCAGGATTTCAAGGATGTCAGAAGATTGCTCCTAGCCAAAAAAAATAAAAGGTTTAAATATTGAGATTTATTAGTCGTCTGCGGAAGAAAGTATCTTTGCTCTCTTCATCACCGAATCACTAGAGGGATCATAGGGATGATCCTTAGAAGGAAGCTCAATGACGACAGGAAATATCTCCTTATGCGAATCGACGGTCTGCCGAATCATATTTGCAATTTTCTGGTTTATAAGCAGGATGGAAATGTCCTTTTTTTGCAAAAACGACCGGAAGACTTCGTCAACTACGCTTGGCTGTGTTTCTAAAATAACTCCAATTGTAAATACTGGATGTAACGGTAAAAAAATTTGCAGAATCCACATGATCTCTGTTGCCAATCCCTGCCAGCAAAAGGCCTGTAATGCAATCCTTAACATAAGCATAGCAAAGTATACCTCGTCACCGATGGCATATATCAATGACCTGTCTTTCAGATCAACCATTAAAAATTTCAAAAATTTAAATATGCGTCCCTTGAAATTTATATTTTACCTCTGAATTACTCACCTATCACTATTGCTAGTGTTATGTTCAAAATGCAGCTCTGTAATTCCAATCTTTTATTGCAGCGATACAGCTTTTCTCTCAAATACAGAGATACCCACCACTTGCCAGAATTGAAATTTGAAACATCACTGCCAAGTAAATAAAGTTTAAGGGTTTGTTATGGTGAAATTTATAAATTTTACTTTTTGCATTTGATCATGTCTTCTTCGAAATCTCTCCTGTCCGTGTCCTCAGCTGCCTCCCTCCTCTCTGATGGCCGCTCGAAAAAGGACTCCAATAACCCGATCAACCAACTCATCGCCTTCTACAAGGACAGCGTACGATTTATCAACAGATGCCACAAACCTGATGAAAAGGGTTCCGATCATGTTAATTTATCCTTTAGAATACATTAAAATTGCCAAAGTGGTCCTGATCGGCTTTCTGATTATGGGCTTCCTTTCTTTTTTTGTAAAGTTAATTCATATGCCCATCAACAACATTATAGTGTATGTAAAACTTGGTTGCTAATTTTTTAGTGGAGCTTAAAGCCGAAACTAGACGCCTTTTTTCCAATAAAATTATGGATCTTTACGAGTGTTTTTAATTTTACTTAATTTCCCGCTGCCATGTTGAGAGATGATGTGCAACGAGAAATGGTTGCTGGAGCTGTCTCGGGAATGATATCCAGAACTGCAATTTCTCCGCTCGATGTTATAAAAATCAGACTGCAGGTTTCCTACCCTTCGTACTGAGATATTTAGCTGCAACCAATGGGTTCTCGTGTTGTTTATAACAATTTTCTTCAAACAATTTGGAAAATCTCCACGAAAGAATCGATTTTTGTAGGCAAAATATTTTAACACCAGGCATTGTGGAAGGGAAACTTGATGGGGACGCTTTACTATTCCACCTATGCGGCGATTAGCTTTACGTCTTTTTCATTTTTGTCGAAAGAACTGCACATCGTAATGTTGTTATACTCTCAGAAATAGGACACCTTTTCTAGCGGATGTATTTCGGGTCTTTTATCGACTTTTGCTACCTATCCCATGGATCTTCTCCGGACCAGACTCGTTATTTTGAAGCACCAAAGGAAAATTTTGATTCCCGAATTGATAGGCCTTGCTAGAGAAGGTTTCGGCTCCTTTTATAGGGGGCTTTTCCCGTCTTTGCTTTCAGTAATGCCGCAAAGTGGACTAAACTTTGCAATCTTTACGACCATTTCCCAATTTCGGGAAGGCAATGATTCTTTTGTTGCAGGCCTTCTAGCCGGAGGTCTTTCCAAGCTTGCCGTCCTTCCTTTGGATCATGTAAAAAGAAGATGTCAAGTCAGCTCATCATCAAGTCTCATTTTAGGTTTATAACTGCAAAGTTTCCTCGATTATCTATGAATCGTTGTTTGCCTTTAGTTCTGGAAACAATCCGATATCAGCACTGATGTGTCTGTACCGCCAAGGACATGTCAGAATCCTATTTAGAGGTGCTTTTCCGGCGATATTAAAATCGTCCATAGCATCGGGTGTCATTTTCTATACTCATGCCATGGTGACAAAAATATTGTCAAAAGTTTGAATATGTGCGCAGACAAACACACACACCCCGCCAAACCATACGCTTTATTTCCACTAAAAATGACCGTTTATTTCTAGATTCCACATAGCATGTATGCATGCAATGGCTTTCTTATTTTTTCTTTTGATGTACGCTTTTTTGAGCAATTTTCCTTTTGAAAAAGGAAACAGCCAAGCCGAAAAAGCCAAGGAAAATCACTAATAACAGAAAGGTCTGGGTATCATATAAAGAATCGGGTGCAGAGACTATCTGAATAATCTCCTTATATGCAATAGAATGGTATACGACTTCTTTATGTCTATCAGTGAATTCGACGAGCAAAATTAATCCCATAGAAGGCGCTTCAAAATCGGGGATGAACTCAAGGATTAAGGATGCCGTTTCTAAACTGGAAACAGACGTCCATTGCCTTTGAAAGGAAATATTGCGAACAGAACGACTAAAGTCTGGCGTGGTTATGAAACCAGAAACCCCAAGAACATGCAAAGGCTCGAACCAGTAGTTCTTCAGTCCCAAAACAAAGCGGTTTGGAAGCCCGGCAACGATCTTATGAAATGGGCCCTTGGAGTTGATGGCACTTGCTTTTGTAAACAATTCTGGCGAAAGGCTCAAAAAGCTGCCAATTTGAGAGGTATCCTCCGTTGGGTACAAATAGGAATAAGTCTTTTTTAAATAGTCCTCAATTGCTATATTTTGGTCAGTGCGGCTTTCGGAAAAAAGAGTTCCATCATCTGCGATAGAAGACTTGCTACTTGTGGCCGAAGTTTTGAAAGTGTAGAAAATCAACGCAAAAGCAACAAGCAAAAAGAGTGCTTTCATGGCGGATGGTTGGACTTGATTAAAAATTAGCTTTTAATCAAAAGCAAATTGTAAACGAGTAAAAGTATTTAAAAACATTGGCATTCAAGTGCAATTTATTCGATAATCGGGCTACAGGGTTAACTAACCATTGATAAGTCTGATCGTCTCGTCCTTGATCAAGGTTTCCATATTTCTTCTGATTGCAGAATTTGTAAATGGCAACACAATCGGGTACATCCTGGGATGCTTATCAGATTTAACGCGAAGAGTGATATCATTGACATTAACTTTAATGCCAGTCAACAGAATGCCCCAGAACGACGAGGAGGATGGTTGGGAAATTATTGGGGAGCCTAATATTTCAGGCACGCCCAGCTCCAAGATAATAGAAATTCCCCTTTTTTTCAATGCATCCTTTCTTTTCTTTCTTCCCATTTCAATGTCCAATCTTCCGCCATCGGCAAACGCCTTCTTTTTAAATCCAAGAGTGAACCATCTTGATTTGTACTTGTAAAAGTAACGAGCATCGCGAAGGAGAAGGTTGGAAATGTCCAAATTGACAATCCATCTTGTAACTGGCTCAGAGTCCGCTGCCACAGCTGGAATTCGATTCAAACCGGGAGTCCATGGTTCAATAACGGACTCTTTTGACCATTTATCCTTTTTTGGATATATCTTGGAAATCGATTGCAATGCAATATCCCAACTTCCAACCAGGGACTCGATGTTATCAATCCAGCCTTGAAACTTTTTTTGTCTCAGTTCAATCCTTGGAATAGGCCCTTTGAATGCACGCTTAAACCAGAACGGGAAAAGAAGCATCGGAAATTGCCAAGCCAGTTCTTTCAAATACCGCGGAAGCTCGAAGAAGATATAATTTGACCATTCTTTGGCTCTCGTAAGCGTGGTATAAATGTTGAACTCTGAAAAATCTATGCGCTTTGGGATAGGTGGGATTCTAGCTGATAGCTCTTCTTTTCCCTTTTTGAATTGCTCGCGGAATCTCTTTATCCAATTTTGTAGCCATGGATCCATATACAAAGAAGAAATCTCTTTGAAAAGAGATTTCCCTTCATTAATGAGTGTAGATCCGTTATCAAACCATTCTTCATTCGATAGATTGTGTTCATCCAGTAGAAAGCTAGCCCCAGAAATCACCCACCTGATAATCAGATTGAAAGTGTCCATATGGTTTGGACCGACAATGTCTTCCAACAGCCCGAGAAAAGAAACCATCAGCTCAATAAGCTCTTTTGGAACTTTTTCTACAAGAACCGTAAATGGAGAAACGATTCCTTGCAAAACGTTTTTTAGCAGATTAAGAAACTTGTCAAATTCCCTTCTTGTTTCAATATCGAACTGATTTATAGCCAACTTTACATTGTATAGAGCTTCTGCATCGAAAGCTAAATGTTCAGGCGTCGGTTCTTCTGGTCGTGGGGAAGGAATTGATTCAACAACTTTTTTTGGCTCAGACTCGGAACTGGCCACTTGCATAATACCCTCCACCTCGTCAAATAAAGACTGCACTTGCTCCGAAATCGGTGATATAATTTCGGGGGCTTGATTTTCAAAAGGCTCAACGACCCAATGGACAACTTTGGCATCTTTTGAGCTAGCAGCAGTAGATTTCGCCTCGTGGTTTCCCTCATTTATTGTGGAAGCAACGATCTTAATGATATGGGGCGCTAATTTGGTAAATGCGACAGAAACTTTCAAGAAATTTGGCATTTGTTCTTTTAAAGCAAGGTTCGTTTCGGGCCTTTTAAGGGACGTCTGAAACACCTTCTTTCGGCCAGAAAAAACGATCCTAGGATCTTTTTGCGAAGACACAGAAAATACTTCCGTTTCCTTCTTTGACTTTGATAGAATATCAATATTCAAAAGTGGGAGCAGAAAGGCCAAGCTTCTGAATAGTGCCTGAAGATTTTCTCTGTGGTTTTTTTCCGTAATAAAAGAAGCCCAAAAGTCGAGTAGCAGGTTCCATGTATCTGCGAACAAGATCACCTAACAGATAATAAACCAAAAGTTACTTCCGGTGAAATCTTTCGTTCAATTGATGCCAAAGATTGGATTTTGGCCTTTTTGGTCAAATATAAGATATCAGAATTTGACAACCCAAGGATAGAAAATGGGCCTTCTTCCAGCGTAGATTGGATAAGAAAATACAAGCGCGGTAGCGCAGGAGCACCTGTAGCATATTCCATCACTGATGTTGGGCTTTTTTGTAGCGAACACCACCATCATACTGGGATATATTTTATCAGCATGAGAAAGTTTACTTTGAAGATGCCTGCTGAAGGTTAAAAAAATATCATTGGTTCCTGATTTTGACAAATGTCCTTTCTTTTTTAATTGATTTAATAATCGAAATCCCCCACTTTTGCGATATGGCTGTATTTATTTACCTTCTGATATACACTGCCATCCTATCTAGTTTTGTGTCGTCGCTTAATCTCCGTAGCCTTAAGACCCTTGATGCCGATACTCTAAGAACATACAAATGCAGCAAAGATATTCAACCAAGCCATTTGATAGCAGATTATAGCATGCTTGCAAAAATTGGATCCGGAACCTTTGGAGATGTTTTTTTGGTAAACTACACAAGCTGCAATTGCATCTTTGCCTTGAAGTGCTACAAAAAAAGATCTGACGACTACTCTCGAGAAATTTATTTTGGCCGGATTTTAAGCGACGTGTTTATCCAGGCCTTGCAAAGTGTTGAAATTTCTGGAAAATATCCGGAATATCGGCATGCAATCGTTTTTGAATGGATTCCATACACGATTACAGATTTCCTGAATCTTCCAAGCGTCCAAGATGTGATACCTGACCTGATGCCATCGATAATTCTTTCCCTTTGCCAAGGATTAGTTGAAATCCATGAAATGGGTATATGCCACTTGGACATAAAGCCGGGGAATATTTTAATTGACGCCGATTTTACGCCAAGTGGGGAGCTCTGTTATTGTAAACCGATATTTATCGACTTGGGGATGATGTCTTACCTATCGCCTCCTGAAGAGCTCAACTCGTATGCGATCCCATCAAGATCGCTGACGCGATTGGGGACCAAAGTATATAGGCCCATTGAGCTTTATTTACCGCTTACAAAGGATAGGCTTACCACCACCTTGGATATATGGTCGTTTGGGCTGACTTTTTTTGCATTATGCTCTAATTCACGATCGATTTTTCACCCTTTGGTAAAATCGAATCAGACCGATTTAATCCCACTATTTATGTTCCGAATGTTTTCCCCATCTTCGCTCCCTCAAAATGTTTGCGATCCTTTTGGGTTTAAAGGAAGGATTCCATCCGACCATTCATGGCCATCCATTGCGTCTGAAAAATGGCACAAAGAACTCGTGCAAAATTACACCCAGTTGTTTTTGGCTGATAACCCTTCATATAATGTTACATTCGGCCTTTCAATTATTAAGGACATTCGTTCCCTCGCATTATCTGTACAAAACCGCTTTGGCAAGGAAGTCTTTTTAATACTAAAGGGATTCCTAAGAATACATCCTGCATCTAGAATGACCGCGAAGGAAGCAGTATTTAGATTAAAGCAATTAGAAAATGGTCGACTTTTTGATCAAAACGCCATCAGTGACGCTGAAATGAATGAATCTTCGAGTTAAGGGCTTTATGCCGTCAATTTTTTGAGCTTCATTACCGACATCATCGATTACAAACCCGATCCTTGCTCTTTTCGCTGGCTCTTTATTTAATACCTAATAAACATTGGTAATCCATTTTAACAAGAAGGTAGGTTTAAACTTTAGCAAGGCCCTACATGATGGTAAAACGGTGTCGTTTCAAACATGGATGCCTTGTAGCGAAAGACCGCTCATTTATTGCAAGAAAGCTGCGAAAGTTTCCAGACTGTTTTTTGGATCGATTTGGCCGCGGTTCCTCGAAGCGAATTGGCTTCAAGATCGATTACCCCTTCAATTGTGCATCCTCCAGGAGTCGACACAAGATCCTTGATAATGGATGGATGGTATCCTTCAGATATCAATTGCGCTGTACCTGCCACCATTTGGGCCACAATCTCGTACGCGAGCACACGAGAAAGCCCACAAGAAACAGCACCATCGGCCAGTCCTTCTAAAAAGATGCTAGCAAATGCAGGTGCCGATGCCCCAATGGCCGTGGCTGCGTCAAACTCAGCATTGGTTTTGACCCAAAATATGGCCCCAGATGGCTTTAGCAGCTTTTCTATTAACACCGAGTCTCGCGACGACTTTGGATCTTCCTGTTCGGAATGCATGATAAATAGGCCAGTAGATGCAAATGAAGAAGCGCGACAAGTTATGGATGGCATGCACCTAACAAATGAAGCCGCATTTGGGAACAGTTCGCTCAGTTTACAAATGGAGATCCCAGCACATATGCTGATAAGCGTACCAAAGAATTCAAAGCTTTTTGGTGCGGATTTTGAGATATCCGAAATCTGATGTGGTCTCACACAAAGAAAAATTAAATTTGCAACGCAAAGAATCTCGTCATTTGAGGTAAACGTAACGGCATTTACAAATCTAGGGTCTGATTGAAGCTTTTTGGAGGAGACCTCGCTGGATGTGCTCGCAAAAAGATGAATCTCCATCGATGCAATTAAAGGTGCGGCTTTGATAAACGCAGCCAGAAGCATCTGGCCCATCTTTCCTGCACCGATGACGCCTATTTTGATGTTTGTTGATGCCATGGAATGTTGCAAATAAATGCAATTTGCGGTCGAAATTTTCAACCAGATTTCGTACTCTCCATGCGGAAAGTCTTTTTCCTGCTGATTGATGGCCTTTCTGACAACTCATACCTTGATGGCTGTGAAAATGGGCTTGACTATAAAACACCCATGCAAATGGCAAAAACACCGACCTTGGATGCATTGGCATCGTCTGGCGCCCTTTGCGGCATAATGGATCCTGTTGCTCCTGGAATCGCGTGTGGCTCGGACACTGCGCACTTGAGCATTTTTGGATACGATCCGTATACGTATCGGATCTTTTTGACTAGCATACTAGAGTATATAAAGGTCGAGGGGCATTTGAATCCATTGGCGCCGGTATTGATCTTGCCCCGGGCGATATTGCATTCAAGGTAATTGCTGTGGCCGCTAACTTTAGTGCAATTTTGCTACACTAAGGGAGGCGGATCAAATGATCACATCTCGCCGGGTGGAGGCAAATTTCGACGAGCTTGGTCCTTACTTGTGTGAGTATTTGCAGCATAACTTGTAAAGCCGCTTTGTTGTTATTTCTTAGGTGTATCATTCTCGACTTATACTTGTAGAAATTTTCACCCGGACTTTCCAAACCACAAGATTACGTTCAAGTATGCTATGGAGCACCGGTAGGTTGTTGTTCCTTTATTTAAGACTGGGCATTTCAATCTCAGGGCCTTCTCTTTCAGACAAAATTAGCGGGACCGATCCTCTAAAGGAAAAGTAACTTTGCAATCGCTTGCGATTTCCCTAGTTTTCCGCTATTAGTTTGTGTGCCGACAGCGACAGGTGACCAAGACGCCGAATTTACTTGCAAGGTAATGGTTTGCTTCTAGTTGAAAGTTGGTCAACTGCATTTCTGTATCGATAACCCGATTGTTGAAGGAGCTCCCGTTAAATGAAGAGAGGCGCAAAGATGGGTTACCACCGCTAAATGTGGTGTTGTTTCGCGGCGCAGCAAGTATATGTGTAATGCCCCCGTTCCCTTTTCCGGGCTTCATGATAGCACCGACGTGCATCATTTCCGGAATTGGGCGTTCCATTGCCCTGGGTATGGTATTTGCACCCGCCTAATTAGCGTAGATATTATAAAAGTCCCAGGTGCCACCGGCGACTACCATTCAAACCTTCACTTAAAGGTCACTACGGCAATGAAAACATTGCTCGAAAAATCTGGCAACCGCTATCAGTTTGCGTTTGTACATATCAAGGCTGTGGATCACGCTGGCCATGACGGTGATCTTCAAAAGAAGGTAGTTGCATGCGATGTCCTTCGTTTTGATAGATTTTTTTCATCGAGCAAACTGACAAAGCACTTGCTGCTGCTCTGACGCTCGTTGCCGATGGCGCGCAAACAGAAGAGGTACCACACAAAACACCAGCTGATCGATATAGATTCTTGTTTGCGTTACCGGAGACCATTCTACTCCCACCTCACTTTGTGACCATTCTAACGAGCCGGTCCCCATTTTACTGGCCCTATTGAAAGGCCCATCAATGGTTTCCTTAGTTAGCGATGCACGCTTCGTGGTCCCTTCGTTTGACGAGATATCATGTCCAGGGGGCGCTTTGGGGAGATTTTCGGGGCGCAAATTGCTGCCATTGATTGAACAACTTGCCAAAATTTAGCCTGCTTCAATTGGCGGTGAGGTGACCCGCATGTCGGGCTCTTTAAACTTTATTGGTAATAAATAAAATGAAAATCATTTTGTTTTCCCACTGCCATGCCAATTTCAGTTACACTTCAAAGGAGCCTGGATGATGCCATTGCGGCAGAAAACTTTTACGAAGCCCATCAAATTTACTTGACCATAATCAATAGGCTTATAAAGCAAGCAAGCTATGATGAGGCTGCAACCGTGATCTCTCAAGGGGCCAAATGGCTTTTTGAATCCGGCCAATCCAAAAGCGCCCTTGACTTGGCATCAAAGCTTTTTGAAATGCTCAAGGAACCTTGGCTGGATGTAGAATATGCAGAAAGAATCAAAACAGTCCTTTCGACGCTCCCTTTGAACCATTCCGGTGTTCGTGCTCTTGTCGCCCAGCTCTTCAAGTAGTCGATGTTTTGAGATGTTAACCGTAGAATGTCCAAAAACAACGCAAAAGTTCACATGTGTATTGGAGATTTGAGCATGGATGCCTCATCTAATGGTGACACTTGCCGATTTTTATTGCTAGTTGACCATGAATTTGCGTCCCTACATTATGGAGAAGCAGGGCCGTGCGCCCTTGCTCGGCATATCAGTTGCATTGAAAAGGCATTCGAAGATAATGTCGTTGTGGGCGCGACAACGCTTTGCCAGGCCATCTTGAGGTTTGCACCTGCACGTTAAGCGTAGAATTTTATGCCATAAAAACGGCACCTCTCATGCCTATGAGTTATGCTCTGGTGTCATCAAACCAATCTTTTTCACCGCCCTCAACAGTGTCGAGCACAAGTGTCGCATTTCATTTGTCGAGCGTATTCCCTGCACAATGCGCTCAAATGCCGCCAGTGCTGCGTACGAACTGGCCGCCTTTGAACACGATGAATCGACAAATACGGAATCTGATCGATCCGTTGCGGCATTGTTGAATTTTTCGCAGCTTGTTATATTTGTGGCGACGCGTAGCGACCCTAGGGTTGGCTTTGAAAAGCTGCGTGCTCACTATTTTAGTGGGCTTTCGGACGAACTGAAGGGCCTATATACTAAGGTTGAAACCCGATATTTAGCTTCCATTTCCTCGTCGACATCTTCCACGGCAGCTGGCCCAGGCCAACCAAGAGCACCCAATTTTGCCAACATAATATCAAATGTTATTGGCAGAATGCTCCACCCAGGCCCATCCACTTCGGTATCCGCTGCAACACCGAGAAGTCAAAACGAAGGGTCTGATCCAGATCTGGACTAATTTTAAGACTCCAGAATTTTATAAATATCGCAAACACAAACAAGGTTCCTTTTATTGTGCACAACAAGCCACACGATGTGGATAAATTGCAACCAGAGAAGCCTTATTTTTAATTTTGAAAGCTATAAACATTAGTGTGTTTGAATTTAAGTTTAAAATCCATGCCCCCCAACCCCAAGCTCTTTGTTCTGATGGTGGCATTTCTTCTAATCTCAATCCACTCCATGCAAGGGGCATTGGGTAAGAGCTCTGAAGAAATTTTGGACGGTTATTCATTAGGAAATCCTTTTATCCTGCTTAAGCTTGAAGTTTCTTCATTGTATGTTTTTGCTGGTTATATTTTAGAAACAAAAAAACCCGCATTCTTCCCTCTTTGCCGTACAAGGATTCCGTCGAATTGATGCATCCTGACATCGCAAACATTGAAAGTGATGCAACTATTTTTGTTTTTGATATCAAAGACGTACATTTACCGCTTTGTTACAAATAGTTTGGCCGTGATAGCCTGATGTCCAGTAGCAATGGCTACTTTATGAACTCGCTGAGGGTATAAAGACGTCCTTACTTTTAGAGCCAAGCGGCAAAATCGTCCCTTTATATTGGCACTACTTCAATGCTGAACGTCGAAAAGTGCATTTCCGGAATTGTGCAGACACTTGAAGACAAATATTCTCCATCGAACACAAATGGGGATCTATATTTCCGCCTTGTCCGTGAAAACTACACCGCCGAAAGTAATGTGTCAAGTGCCTAATTTTGTAGCTTTTCCTCCTATATCAAAGTTAGAGGAAATGCTCGATGCAGAGGCCACTGAGCGTCCCTTAAGGGTTGTAAAGATTTCGCTTGAAGATCTTTCTAAAGCCAGCTCTTTTTTCATGTCCATCATTGGGCCTCTTTGGAAGCTATCAAGCTTGCACATTTATGTTATAGTTACGAACCTCGCAAATCCACCAAAAGTGTGTCCAAATGCTCTCAAAAATATTGCCTTGTTCGCGTCACAGACGTTCGGGGCATCCCTCAACCCATTAGTCAATCTTGACATTCGCCTGTCGCAAAATTCGTTCTCAGGACAAGAATCGTTTTTCGACCAGTACTCTATCTTCAATCCGGCCATTTTCATGGGTCTGATGACCATTCTGCTGTTCCTGTTTTTTATTGCATTTATCCTGTTCTTTATTCTTCAAATCAGAGCCCCCACGTACTATGGAAGTATGGTACGCAAAAAGAATCAATAGTCCCTAAAAGTACAGTAAATATATCTTAGTTTTAAGTTAACATTTATCAATTACCACACACCAGGCTTGATAGATAAGGATTCTATATTGTAAATACCGCTAAAAGCCTATTGATATTTGATTTTTAGCTAGAGTTTATGCAAGCGCTGCAGATGGCTGCTTGAACAAAGTAGATCACTATGTAAATGAGTATGAAACGACTGCTCAAAAATAACTGAATTGCTAGTCCTAAAGATAAAATCGCCAAATTTATAACTGAAAAGAAATTATTTCCCATCAGATAACTTGAAATAGTCACACACAATACCTCGGTACATGTTATAAAATTTGAATATAAGACCAATAGCAAGAACGTCAGAAGGATATACTGAGATAAGAAATTCATAACTACTACGTATTGTATAAGTGTATATTTCGTCAATGCTTGATGTGGCTAAGTAGCAATCTTTGATGCCATTCGAAAGGAAATGGACAAATCAAATTCTCGAGTTTTGGTGCGATTCCAATTTACGGTTCGATCCATTGCACATTAAAATTGAAATTAAAATTTATTCCTCAGTATCGCCAAATTTCGGGTGTAAATGCTGATTAATTCGTCCCAAGTAAGGACCTTGTTCTACCGATTCTCTGAGTTCTTGTGTAATTGCGCCATATGCACGGGATATTTTTTCGTTAAACCTTTTGTTTCTTTCATTGATGTAGGTGACGTCCGCGTCGGGGTTGAATCGCTTCTTCTTGGAGAAAGTGGAGCGCTTCTCAATTTGTTCATATACATCTTCCACCATTTTGGAAACATTTTCTCGAGTCGGTGTAAATGTCGTAAATGGGTCTATTGTATCTGTGGGTGTTTGTTGTCTGTACAGAGCAAAGTCCGGCTTTAAGTTTGCAACGAGCTTGTCATATTTCCGTTTAGCAAGATCGCCATAATCTGAAAAAAGCAGAAAATACTTACCTGCATATTCGGGGTTCTTTCTTTCGGCTTTCCTCCGTAAATGGTCCTTCCAACTGTCCGATTCTTCAATCGAATATTGATGCGACCTGATACGCTCATAGGAGACATTGGCTTTTTGGGCATCTCGTTTGGCCTTGATGGTTGAAAACTTTTGATGTTTCCTCGCCAAACGGGCAACAAGCCGAGGATTATTTTTTTGACGACCGATGTCTTCCTTCTTGACTTCTTCTAGATTGCAGGCCTGGGCATTTTCCTATGCACTTTAAAACGCATCAAATACCCTCTGGATTTTCAGATTTTGAAACCGCTCCAGCCTAGATGAAAGGGTCAAAGTATAATCCTCGCCGGCTGGTGATGCACCCTGCATTAGGAGGAAAAAATGAAAATAAAATTTAATTTTTGACGCCAATTTTTAATGATGTCCACAATTTCAAAAAAGAGTTTCGAGAAATCGTTCCGTTCATTCATTCAGCGTGTTCATCCAGACAAGTTTGTGTCGCAGCCGCAAGGCGTTTTCGTCAGAAACACAAAAGTTGTGCAAATCATGAATGTGTTGAATGGCGAAGTGATGGCTATGCTCGAACATGCATCTTCAAAGTTTTCAACTGCCGATTTATTGCAGAACATTCATTCGTTGCTGCCTCCATTCTCATGGTCTATTTATGTCGCCGAAAATGCGGATATGCCGATGAAACTTTCGATAGCCGATGTGTCTCTCTCAAATACTATGGATGAGAATTTTACAATTGGGGCACAATTGGAGAAGGCCCTCTCGTGCCATGGTGCCATAAAATTGGATTTTTTGTTGTTTATTTGCAAAAAGGTTTTTCAGAGGTCCAGTGTGGATTCTTCGCTATTGTCTGCATTTCCAAATCTTTCCATGCAGAATTCGGCCAATAGAAATGTTGAAAACATCGAGTCTAGAGTTACATTTTCAAATATCTTTTACAAAGTTTGTAGACAGCAAGATTATGACGTTTGTCAAACTTTGCTTGGAAGGCTATCTAAATCTTCAGACCACGCCTGGATATTATCTGAAAATATAGATACACCGAGTCAGGTCTTAGCGCGAAAGCCAAAATTTACAGATTCTGCTGCCAAGGGTCCGGAGCTACAAATGGTTTCTCAGCTACGGGGCTATAAAAGGCCTCGCTCTCATTCTGAGTATAGAAAATATTGTGATATGGCGTTTCAAGATATCGAATTCTTTCTTAAGCAAGCCAACCAAAATTAGGCTGCGCTATTTTCGGTAATCCAATCAGCTGTGTGTCCAAAATTGGCAAAAGTCCATCATTTTAACTTTTATTTACGTGTGTAATGAGAGGTTTCTCTCCCCCAAAAGACCAGTAGCTGTATGTTTATCGTTTTTGAAATCAGGTGTCATTCGCTTTTTCCAGAACAAATACTGAAAAATAGTAATGGGAGCTGAGAAGGTTCCATTCCTCCAGCTCATCCACCCATTCCAGGAGAGATATCCTTTTCTTTTCGTCTTTTGAAATGTATTTTTCATAGGCCTCTCTCATGGTAAAGGCGTTCAAAACTTTCCAATCAATCGATCGCAAGGAACCCTCGAATTTAGAGCGGCCAGAAAGCAAGAGCTCGTTAACAAGGTAAATCGAACTACTTTCCAGGTTTTTTATCATCATCATTCCAAACGGGTCAGAGAACGAGCTTGGATCGAGCGTTATAAAATAGGATCTGCCTTTGTGTAATGTAACTCCAAAAAGCCCATTGGGAGATTGCGCCGCTTTGGGATGCTCTTGCTTGAGAGGCGAAGATTCATTTATATCGATGGATGGGCTTTTCAAAGTGGACGAAAACCACTCGAGAATGCGGAGCGTTGGCTTTTCTCTGAGATATATTAAAACGACCTCTGTTATTACAAGAGTAGGAATCGCAGGGTCGAATCCCTCTTTTAAAAGCGAAGGGGCTATATGCTCGATGAACTGGTTCAAGTCTCCAGAAATTGGGATGTATCCTTTTTATGTTAGCAACCAAATGTGTCTTACTTGATGTTGAATTTTGCGCGCTACATTTGGACTCGAAATCTTTTCCAAGACGCTCCAACTTGGAGGTAATGATTTCCTGGAAATCAATGTCAAAAAAGGAGAGCGAGCCAATGTGTTCTTCCTAAATATCAGCAAATCCAAGCAACAATACATGCAGGCGCAGCCATTGCGTATCCCACCCGCATCCCAAATTAACAATCTGACAGGGAAGTGGCCCATTGCAGGACAAAAATTCCCTAACAATTTGGTCAAAAAAAGACGCCCGCACAAATGCACCTAAAATTGAGCTGTTCAGAAGCAAACCTCTATTGAAAATCGGTAATTTGCATTGAAAGGATGAAAGGGCATCCTCCGGAATAAACTTGTGGATATACCCATCACGAAGATAGCCCTTCTTGACTGCAGACCTACAAACGTTAGCGATTGGCCTATCCATACAGCCGTGCAAGCGCAGATTCAATGTCGGTATGGTAAATTCCGGCGGCCAGGCTGCATCTTGCAGTGTCTTGATGGTCCCTCATCTGTAAAAATATAATTTGCAAACTTGGGCATTATAAATCAACCATCAAATGAAAAACCTGTTGGAATAGTCAACAAATTACTGAAATTGGCCAATCACACCCAAATTTATTTATACCAAACACATAGCCTGGGGCTGGCCAATCGTACCTTAATGCTAGCAAAAAGACAGGAGTAAAAATACAATTTGGTTGGCCCGTTGATTGGTGTCCATGTAAATTGGCAAGCCCAATCGCAAAAACTTGTGCTACCGTTCTTTGGTGCATGTGCAATTAATGTTTTATTTTCCTGTCTCAATTGTGGAGGCTGGATATAAAATGAAATGAAATGAAATAAACTCACTTTTATGCCTTGTTTGACAGTTGATAAAGAATCCTATTTATCCATGCTCACAAACGGATTCTACATAAGCACAGGGTCAACGACGCATACCTCTCAATGATGGCAATGAGATGTCTTCTTTTGAGCCTTATGGTTCTCCTATCGCTTTTCCTTGTAAACAATGCTGAAGGAAATGATACAGAATCCTCCTCCTCCTCCATTTATTCAGAAGTGGAGCTAGAAGGGGGTCTTACAGCCGAGTTTTCATTCTCATATACATCGGCTGAACGAATGTTGGCCTTGATGAAGGCCAATTTTGGCGAATACCTCGAACGTCTTCCCTTTTTTTTGCAGAAATATGATGGCCCGATGTCACAAGCTGCCAGGATGGCTCTCTATTGGAACAAAATAGATGACCTCCATTCATATTATCAGGAACCCGTGCATGATGTAGATTTTTCTAGAGTCTCCGCGCTCTTCCCTCCGCAAAAACCTCTTTACTCCCATTATTCGGTTTTCATCTCACCAGAGACATGTGGTAAATTGGATCTTTTGGAATGGGTACAAGCCGGAGGAACCGCTTCGTTTTTGGTAAATTCGCTGACCCCTTTGCCGCTCGGGATTCTTTACCGGAGCCCAAACTCTGAAAAAACACCATTATCTTCCAAGACCTCGCATCGCTTGGAAAAATCTTCCCTTTTGCATGTTGGGAAGATTCCCCCTGTGTCCAAAAAACTTTTAAGAGACTTTGAAAAAAAATTGTCTATTTTCAGTAAATGTTATGCCGTGATCCTTTCTAAAGCAGACCTGTCCCAGATCACTGGCACATTCTTTTCATTTTCAGAGCTGGATGCCCCGCTTTTATCTGGATTGAGATTTTCAAACTTAATCCAACTTTCTCATTCTTCGAAAGAAAGCGTTTCTTATTTTCTCCGAGGCGATAATGAATATGTTCGGTCTTGGCTGCCGAGAGATTTTTGGCGATCAATACGTCCTCAAAATTCGAAAGATAACGAGAAATACTCGGATTTCGAAATTGTAAACCAGTGGGTTGGCACCCATTACTTTGATCTGGAACATAGCTTTTTCGCTAAAGGATTTAGAATTGATACGCTCATTCAGGCACGACGGACAGGGTTTATTCTTCATCGAGCATTAAACGAATTTGTATGGGGCGTTGATAAGTTGCCGAGGTATCCAGGAAACTATTCGACCACGTTCATCACGCTCATTGAGACAATAATGGTGGAGCAGATTTTTCTCAAATTTGGCGTCCTGCCTTCGGCAGAGGAGATCGAGACTAGCCCAGAGCTAGCCTTTAAGATTCTTTTCCGTATTTCTGGCGCAGAACAACATTTTTTCGACCTGCTTGTTGGCGGAAAAACATTGGCCAACCTGAGAAGAGGCGATTTGCCGCCTTTGGAGCCAACAGTTAGAAGGATCTGTGTCGAGCATCTCACTATGGTCCCCGGGTGGCCCTACTTACTGGAACGGCTCCAACTTTCTTTGGATAATTTTTCGTGGAAATCGATTCCTGAAAACTGGTTTTCTACGCTTTCTCAAGATAAATTATACCCCCTCTATGATGGCGGATCTTGGATGGTTACAAGAGCCCTAAAAACATTCGTCGAGCCAGCTTGGATGGCATTTCAGAGAACTCGCCATTTTTTCACCTTTATCACGGTGAATTCTTTTTCTATGCTTAATCCGGTTCAGCAATTGGACCTGATACTCCATCCTGATGCTAAAGAAAACCTATACCCCCTTGTGATTGCCAGCTTAGAAGCCGATAGATTCAGACTGCTTTATGGACATGCTGCATCTTTGGGAGTATTATCGAGATTTAAAGAATTAACGCAAATGCACCATCAACACCTAATTAAAGAACTGGAGAAAGAGCTGGAGGCTTTGAAGCTTCAGCTACAAGGGGTTGATTTGCTTGACAAGCACGTTAAAGAGAAAATCTCGAATTTAGAATGATAAATAAACGAGTTGATACCGATGCGGTTCTTTATACAACGTTCTTGTCCTGGTCATTACGGCACCATTGAATAGTGACCGATGGACTTGCGAGTATCAATACGAAAGCTTTATTTCAATCGAGTTGAAGTGTATTATAGGCCCGCACCTAATTGCAACTCCAATAAATCCCCGGTATGAAGCTCCAAAATTTATATGGCAAGCGTGTAGCCGTCGCTTAAAGCGTTTCTTGGTTGTTATTCCGCCCATCTTTTTCAGAAGCTTTGATTCAGTGGAGGATTTCGTTCTTACTTGCACAAAGTATTTGCGGATAGAAAGCCAATGCCCATTGAGAGCGTACCGTCAAAGATTTTCGGAACGGCTCTTAATATTTTGTTGGCCATTGCGCCCAGAAACTTGCTATCAAAATATCGGGGTAATCTATGGAGTTTTATGCAGCGCAGCTTTAGTTTTGCGGATTGGCGGCCTTACATTGAAAACAAAGCGGATGCAAGTAATTACAGTGCCGCATTTTCACGATGTTGTGCTGCTTTGAACTTGGCCCTATTCTTTGATTTTTCTTTCCAAAAAGCCCGCCCATCAAGTCTTTGCTTCGTTGATATCTGTGCCATCCGCAATCGGCCCTTTAACTTTTCAATTATCCATACCACAGACTTTGTTTTTTCGCATTTAAAAGAGAATATACGAGTAACTTGTAGGGTTAGCATTGGAGCAGAGCTATTGGTGGTAACTGATCATGTACCCGAGCGAGATTCTATATTTTAATTTTGAATTGCAATAATGCCGGTGTTGAGGGCTGTTCTTTTGGCGTCTGCAATAAAAGGTTAGCACGCTCGTATTTAGGCTTTTAGATTTCATCAAATCTGTATTTTTGATATCTCACTTATCAGACACGATTTGCTTGGAATGGTGGCCTCGGAAGGTACTGCATCGCTTATTTACATCATCCAGTTCCAATTGGCCTCGACAATTGACAATTTTTCTGCTTTCATACTGTGCTCTTTTCATTGCGACAGCAATGGATATGTTGCTGAGTACGATCTGGATAATCTTTCTCCTTTGAATTATGCCTACAAAAAGTTCCCCTTTGTCATTCGACTGTCGACAAAAGTAACTGTATTTTCTTTCTCGGTTTTTAGTCGCTGTTGGATGCATTGCAAGTCAGACAGCATTCGGCCACCGTGCTTACAATCTCGTTTGATACGTTGCTTACGGTTCCAGCTTTGACTCTTGAACTGCAATGCACGTCTTCACTCTTCAAAAGGGCATCGCTGTTCATTGAGGATTTTGGAATTACCCCAAAGCATGCTTCTGAAAGACGTCCACTCTGTGCATTCCCTTTGTGTCTTGAAATGGAGCACCCTTCAGATTTGAACGAATGGCTTACCCCTCTGATTGCGACATCTGAAAATGACTGTCACTCCATTCGTTGCTCTTGCTCCTCTGAAAACTCGACACTTGTTCTGGAGATACCGGAAACTGAGACAAGAATAGAGGTCCGAAATTTGACGATCATCTCTGAAAGTGGTGACCAGTCGATCGATTTTTTAATGGCAACTCAAGCTTGCAAGGTATGGGGGTCCTTTTATCGTAGTTCTTATGCCTGCTTTCTCGCCAACTTTCGAACCGGCTGCTTACGCTACATTTTGGGCAATCTTTGGAGTATTTTTTATACATGACTTACTATTTTAGACCGATGGTTCTGATTTCAACGCCCTCCCCCTGTTCCTCTTCTGCCTCGTGCCACGTGAAGGTTGTTATTGCTACATATCCTGTTGAATATGAAGCTCTCGCATTTAAAACTAATGTCAGCATATCATCGGGGCTTTTGTTGCACACAAACGGCGATGTATTGACAAATCCAACTATATCTCGATCATCGATTGATGCTTTTAATGCCGATCCGACGCTTGATTTATCAGATATCAGCCCCCTTTCTGCTGAAAGCACACCCACAAATCCATGGGATATGTCACAATCCCCCCTATCCACCGCATGTCCGCGCGCTAAAAAACAAAAGAAATCTTCGGAATTTTCTTTCACATCATTTAGCAATGAAGACTACATTCCATCGACGCCTCCAAATTTGAGATAAATTTGTAAAGATTGGGCGTTGTTCTCTTTTTCCAAATCGCCATATCGTGTTGTTTCTGGCCCCGGTGGCCCACCAAATTGCTGCCCAGCTTTATCAGAATTATCGAGGTTTGCTTTGGCGGTATTCTTCCCATCTTCACTTTCAAGCTTTTTTAAACTTATGATGGAGGTTCTTTCATCCTAAAAAATGATCCTCCTGTTGGGATTAACTATGCTGTGACGTTACGTGGTTTCGAACCGCGGATCCCATTAAATTCTAAATAAAATCAAGAGCAATCCAACACGTGTGCCGGTATAGATTGGGCCTAACCCTGGCTTTTATTTGATAAATTTAAATTTCTGCATCAATTTTACAAAATTTAATATGACCAGAGGTAGGTCATTGGAAAGCTCTCCTCGCTCCCTTCCCAGATCGTGTTCTAGGGAAAGCGTGTGCTCCTTGTTATCGTCTTCATCTTCTTTTTCAGACTCTCCAGAAAGAAATAATCCCATGGATATCGTTGTAAAGGGATTAACTAGAAATGTTAACACAGAGCATTTAAGGGATATCTTTTCCTCTTTTGGGATAATAAATTGTATCAAAATCGATGATGGCGACCGAGAATGGAGATATAAAAGAAGCGGAGTTATAAACTTTAGCAGCGAGAAGGCTGCTGCTCTGTCTATCGAATGCATGGATGGGGGTCAGATCGATGGCATGGATATCGAGGTCGCATATTTGCGCAAGGGGCCTGAAAATGACGACTTTGCCCCTCGAAGATCATTATCGTCTAAATCTGCATTTTCTAAACGAAGATTGTCTCCCGGCCCTCGGCATAACAGAGGCACTCCCCATAGGCCGTCTATTGTTGAATATCGGAGGCCCTCGGCCACACCGCGGCCCCTTGGCATGGACAGTCGTCGCCAAGATGGTTCAGGTTCCAATTATATAAATTAATGCATAAACTGTCATCTTTATTTGCAATCGCCATCAAGAAACCAAAACCTTCACTGAAAGAGCCAAACAGGAGATAGATATCCACAGGCTGCAGCGATCACCAATCCTAGACCCTTTCCATATAAATGCCCATATTCCATATTCCTTTCTATTTCCAATAAACGTTGAAGCATATGATGTTATGTAGGAACACGTTGCAATAAGGAGCATGATAACTACCAGAAGAGATTGAAAGTTGAAGATGGCACTCATTAAATTTAAAATTTAAATCGCCTTCGTGCTAAATATCATCGATATGCAGGGGCATTTTTGCAAACCAAACCATTCCATCAACATAGCATATGTAGCATACATCGGTGCTCCATGAGGTAAAGGTCAAATGCGCTAGCACTAAACTTGGCAGTGCGTTTAATTTTTTTATTTCGGCTTTTTTAAAATGAAAAAGAGGAGAATTCAAAATTTCGACCTTCGGCCAGGAGATACCGGCATTATGCTCACGTGCTTTAAAGGCAGGGAGCACACCATCTCCGGCGAGCTTATGAATATAATATCAATCGAATGTGAAGACCAATGTGGGGATGACGAACAAAAGCCCGACGTGACATCCTCATTTAGTGATGCCTTTGACAACGAGTTAAAATCGCTTGGATCGCAAAAGAAAGGATCTTATTCGCTTGCTGGAATGGGTGATGTCAAGTGTATAATCTTTGCAAAGCCCACAAACCAAAATGAGCCCTCCAAAAAGCAACTACCCTTGGAGTTGACATTGAGAATCTGGGAGAGAGCTTTAAACACCGGTGTAAAGCATTCGAGGTACCAATATGCTGGCTGATCGCACTCTTAGACACGGGCAACGATTGGTGCCTATAGAACTAAGCTGCAGGGCTTCCCCGGACGCACTGATGGCCATTTGGCCGAAATTTACAGAGCTACATCCCGACATTTTTGGGGGCAGATCAAGTGGCGACCAGTCGCTGGGCATTATAATGGTTTGAATTTGTTCCCCCTATTTCTAGTACGCAGTGGTGGTCGAGAAACGGCTAAACGATACCATTTCCAAAGACTCCATAAAGGAAATCATTGCCTCGCTCATGGCCAGCCATCATGGTCCCAATATGGAAAGGTTCGTGGTTGACTTGAAAAAGCCCAAGCTTACAATCATGGTTCAGATCATAAAGGGCTTTCTGGGGATTTCTGGAATATTCAATTTTCCAGACACCTACAAATCCGGCAACATTCAATTGCTGGCCGACGCCTATCGGGCAAGTAAAATTGCAACTTAAATTGATGATTCAATAAATTTTAATTGCAGATTGCAATTATTTCTTCAAATTCCTGCTATGCTCTCCTCTTCGATGAATGGGACAACTTCAAGTTCAGGGCCCCTGCCCATTGGCGGAGAGCGCATCTCTGGAAGCGCTGTCAGAGCACAAAATGGTTGGCATTTTAATGATTAACTTTTCCACTAGTTACCGCCGTGCAGTCTCTTGCTAATATTTTGAAATCTAGCCTTGGCCCGGTCGGTCTTGATAAGATGCTCGTTGACGAGCTTGGCGAGGTGACAATTTCTAACGATGGAGCGACCATTCTAAGCATGCTTGAAGTTGAGCATCCGACGGCCCGCATGCTTGTGGAGATGTCTCGTCTTCAAGACAAAGAGGTTGGAGATGGAACGACTTCCGTCGTTCTTTTAGCAGCCGAGCTATTGCGCCAAGCCAATGAGCTCATAAAGCTAAAGATCCATCCTACCACAATTATTTCTGGCTTCCGCTTGGCACTTCGCGAATCCTGCAAATTTATAGCAGAAAAGCTGGCCATTCCGGTCGATTCCCTTGGAAAAGATACCTTGATCCACGTAGCACGTACCTGCCTGTCTTCAAAGATACTTGGTGCTGGTGGCCTTCCCGACGAGGAAGCTTCATCGTTTTTCGCCAAAATGGCTGCAGATGCAATAATGGCGGTTCGCACGCCCGCTGATGGAGGCTCATCCAAAAACGCCTTCAAATATCCTGTTAATGGCGTGTCCATTTTAAAGGCTCACGGCCAAAGTCAACTAGATTCATTTCTGGTGAACGGATATGCGCTCAATTGCGTCGCTGCGTCCCCGGCTATGAAGAGCAGCATCAAAAATGCCCGCATTGCTTGTCTCGACTTTAACTTGCAAAGGATTAGGCTTCCACTTGGGGTCAATGTTTTGGTATCTGATCCAGATAAATTGGAAGATATTAGGAAGCGTGAAATCGATTTGACCCGTGAGCGTATCCAAAAGGTTCTTGCTTCCGGTGCAAACGTTGTCTTAACAACACGCGGAATTGACGATATGGCAATGAAGCTTTTTGTTGAAGCAGGTGCAATTGCAGTAAGACGTGTTGCGCGCGAAGATATCCTGCGAATTTGCAAGCTTACCGGGGCCACTCTGCTAACAACTCTAGCAACACTGGAAGGCACTGAAGCCTTTGATGCCAGTGCGCTTGGCACTGCAGAAAGCATCAATTTGAAGACCTTTGCCTCTGATGAGTGTCTTTTGATTGAGACTGGATCGGCCGTAACGGGAGCTGCCTCGATCATCCTTCGTGGTCCCACAAGTATTGCTCTTGATGAGATGGAACGATCGATGCACGATGCCCTGTGTGTTGTCAAACGCACACTTGAATCATCAAGTGTGGTTGCTGGCGGTGGTGCAGTCGAAGCTGCCCTTTCTGTGTTTTTGGAGTCATTCGCATCGTCGATTGGCTCGCGCGAGCAGCTTGCTATTGCCAAGTTTGCAGAGTCGCTTCTGACGATTCCCAAATCGCTTGCACTCAATGCAGGAAAGGATTCTACCGAACTGATTGGCCGTCTTAGGGCATTTCATTATAAGAACCAACAGAATCCCACGGGTGTCTCTGGCCCCCTGTTGACGACCAATTCGCCTCATATGGGGCTCGACCTGATTCAAGGCACGGTTCGAAATAATGCACAGGCCGGTGTTTTAGAGCCAACCATGGTCAAGCTGAAAGCTTTAAAGGCAGCCACGGAGGCTGCCATTTCGATCCTCCGAATTGACGATATGATTAAGATCTTTCCAGACGAGAAAAAAGAATAACTTTATTTACCACCTTCATTATGATAAATGACCATCTGTAAACTGCAGACTCCCATGTTTGGTGCCCGCTGTACTGTGTAAATGGGGGGGGCGGATTTATGTGTACAAAAATTTAAGTTGCTCGTTGGTTGGCCGGTTTGCACCAACACATTGGCACTAAATGGTGACAGTTTAGTAAATTTCGTACTCGAGTTCACACATGTGTCTTTATACAGCACTCAGGAGAAGCTCGCTCAGCGTGGTCGATGGCATGGTTGTCCTTGAAATCAGCTCGACAGCATATGCGCCCTGGGCGACAGCCCCCACCCTCCCCCTGATGAGGATCGAGGATCTTCCGAGCCAAGAGCCCTCAATGATAAATGGAGAGACATTAGCTGGTGCGTCGCTATGTTCAACCATACGGAGGGTGCCTCCAATGCTCGAGTGAATATTATCGATTAGCATTTGGATGCTGCCCGCGAAAGATCCGACTTGGAAGACGATTTTCTTCTCCGAGGAAGGCGGCATTGATGCCCAGGCATTTTCCTTGCCGCTGGCATTGGGGATCAAATAGTCTGAGATTGAAAATTCAACATCAAACAGCTGTCAAACATAAGCCACAGCATCATTTACCTTATATTGATCCGGGACAGAAATGGGAGCCAACTCGCCTGCGATGAAATCAACCTCTCGCATGGAAAAGGACATGCGGGCCGGGAACGTCCCTAGCGGTACGGTAAGCATATCGCTTGACTCCTTTAGCACAAAAACATAATAGAGGTCCTGGGACGATGAGGAGGACGTCGTGTAGTCCAATGCCCCTTTGAGACTCGGGATAAAGGATGATTTGACATCAAACAGGTTGCATGTCTGCTCGGGCAATTCAATATTAATGTGGAGGTCCTCCAGATGGATGTGCGTGATTGTATTGGTGCACGAAAATCGCAGAATAAGAGCAGAATAATACAAATATTTGGTAACCGTAACAATATATTCGGTGTCCGGCTCTGTGAGTGGCACCGCTGGGCTCTGGTGGATCAACGAGCCAATGTCCATGGGACATCCATAGAGTGGCAGAAGGATATCTTCATTCATGACAAAGGATAACTTGCTTGGCGAGGTCGATGATGGATCTGCCAGCGTCTTGCCGACCAAAGAAGACACGGCGTTTGCAGCGGCACGGTTACATTTACATAAAGACTTTATGGATTCGACAATTGAAGATTTCTTCACGTTGGCGTCTTGCTCAAGCGCCTGCAAAGAGGATTTCCCGGAAATGATTAAATTTGCTCTTTGTTCCAGCAAATCCAAGTCGATAATCTTCTCGTCATACAGAGAGGAGATATCGCCGCTTTTGAAGTTGATCGAATTGATGAAGATCAATGCTCGGTCTCTGATTTCAACGTCTTCGTCCTGTAGGCATCTAGTAGGGGAATGCGAAATGATTGCGAACCTTTGCTTAATTAAATGCACCACAAGATCACGACATGATTCCAACTCGCTTCCAAATTTTATCAGCGTACCCAGAGCAGCCATTCTTACGGTAGAGACCTCCAAAAGCAGCCTATTAAAAACGTGCCTTAATATCAGAATGGGGTTCGGGTGTTTAGGGCCGTCCCGTCCAATGATATGAAGCACGTCACACGCCACGTCAGGATACTCGCAATCTTCAATAAACTCGCACAATGAAGAGAGCACTAAATGATAAAACCCCCCAACGTACCCTCTTCAGCGGTTGATGGAATTGATGTGATAATTTCGTCAATCGAAGAAACTAGCAACCTTTTGAGGGAGTGATCGCCCTCATCCCTAAGCCTGGATGAGAAAAACCCGATAATATTGGAGGCCTTGGCAGGAAATTGAACCGCCAACGTGGTCATTGCATCGAGGATGCTTCTCTTCAAGGCTTCTGGCATTTCGGACAGTGATGATTTCAGATGCGGTACAATGCGATCAATGCTTGACTCGTTCCCGATTTTCAAAAGAATCGTCACCGCAATGATGGCAACTGAGCGATTGGGATCCCCAATCAAAGATTCGATGTCCTGTTGGCTTTTGGCTAGCAAGTCTTGCCGGTGTGTTGCGAGCGTTAAAAGGACTCTGATTGCCGAATATCGGATCACCGAGTTTGAAGAAGACAACAGAGCTATGGAGAGTTTGACGCAAGCAATTTTGTCCTCCTCAGACGATTTTATGGATGGATTAACAAGCAAGGAACAAACCTCCAGTGCCACCATTTCTTTTCCGCTATTCGATGTGAGCAAAGACTTCCAAGAAGGTAAAAACTCTGCCTCAGAAAGCCCAATATGCGCGCATATTTGAATCAACAGAACCACCAGAGCCATGGATGCTGGATTTGTGTTTGAAATCTGCATAAATGGAGCGTATATGGAGAGCAATTTTCTCAAGCTGCCCTTGTCGTTTTGCCGCAAAAGATACCCCAGAGCCAAAGCATGAAATCTGCTCATCCCTTCTGGGGCAATCCAATCTGCCGGGATAACAGAAGATATCCAACGCCTAATAGATTCGTGGTGGAGCGTACCCTCGCTCTTGAAAAACCAAAATATTGATGAGATTAAAGATGCACTGGAGAGGGTAGAGGAGCCCTCGATCAGGGACTGCTTGACGAATTTCTCGACCCCTTGAAGCATAGAAATCTAAACTCAAATTAGACCAAATAGTTACATCGATCACGCGAGAAAGGACACGAAGAGAATTTGCTCTGAAAACGATATCTGCTCGAGACGAGATATCTTGGGTGATGCTGCTGATGACCATCAAAATGTCATTGGCATAAGGCGACAGGCATTTAATGGCCAAATATAAAAGCCGTCTCAAGTATAACTAAAGTTAAAACCCAAAGGTGCAATACATCTTTCGATTGAAAGGCCTTTGTGATGCAAAAGAAAATCGAAGTTGCCTGCGTTTCGTTAATCAGCAAAGATATGCCGATGGTGGACAATTTGGGGTCGTTAGCCGTTTTTCCTTTGAATGCGGCGTTTCCGAAACACAAGTAAAAGATGCGGGTAAGGCAATTGCAGCATTGACGCACATCGAGGATGGTGTCGTTGAAAATCCGGCATTCCATCATAATGGTAGAGCCATCGCACCCTTCAAAATCCTTGATATTCAATTTGAAGGGAATGATCATTGCCGCTGCCGAGTGTTTGATCGCTGGTGCCGAGGGCTGTCTGGCATTTCTGCTAGCACCCGTGACAGACGACGAGGAAGCGGCGGCGAAAGAACCTGATAAGAGTCGATTTATCATAACTAAAAATTGCAATAAGTTGTAAAATTTAAATTCAGGCGTTGCGATGAAATGTGGACCACACCGTATGGACAAATCCCAAATGTGCATCGCTCGCATCGACAAATCCCAAATGTGGACCGCTGAGCAGGCCTCAAATGGGCACCGATCGAGTGTACGCACGTATACTGGTGAAGCTTCCATCATTTGAGGCCTCCAAGGCGGAAGCAAAGTTTCCGTTGTGGACAATAAATTTTATTTCTATATTCGCCTAGATGAAGGGGACATGTCTACCCTCCCTCCTAGCCTGTTCACGCTCATCGCGGTTATGCTCTACATAAAGAAAGCGAATATTCGATACTCATGTGAGAATAGTGCATGCAATATCCCGATATTCCTGCAAAGGCCATTATATAAAAAATGGGCTTGATAGTGTTGTTGGCTCCCTTTGTTGGAGCTATTCGGTTCATCGATTTTAGGTGTTTAATTTAAACAAAATTTTACCCTGCCGCTGCAATTAAGCAAAAAGTGCCCCCGTTGCCCTTGGGAATAAAATTGCATCCCTGATGTTTGGGATTCTCAAAAACCATTGAACCAAGCGATCAAAGCCAATACCGAAGCCGCCATGGGGCACACTTCCGTATTTCCTGGTATCAAGATACCATTGCAACGGCTGTTGATTTATTCCAAGCTTTGCTATGGTTTCGTGTAGAACATTCAACGAATCCTCTCTAATGGAGCCGCCGGCAAGCTCCCCAACGCCCTTGACAATCAGGTCAAAGTTTAATACGATATTTGAGTTTCTCTTCATATAAAATGGCTTTCCATGTTCTGGATATTCCTTAATAAAGATCCCAATAACCTGGGGGTTCTTTAGAATCATAAAATCCAATAGCGCCTGCTCCTGCTCAAAACTCAGGCTGTCTCCCCATTTTATAGGCACGCTCGCGCCAGCTTCTTCTTTAAGATTGGATAAGATTTCGATCGCCTGAGAGTAACAAATAATTTCGAAAACACCATGTTCTAAAGCGAGCAAATGTTCCAGGTCATCTTTGCTTTGATCAAATACTTTTGAACTCAACAATGTCTTTGCACTGGTCTTAACTGATCTTTGTATGATATCAGCCAAGATTTCAATTGAATCAACAAACGACGCCTCCGCCTCCAACATCCAAAATTCAGCAAGATGGCGACTTGTATCGGAAGACTCCGCCCTGAATGCAGGAGAAAGCGTCCACACGCGATTTAGTGATCCGACTGCAGCAGCTTCCAAATGCAATTGAGACGAAACAGTTAAAAAGACTTCGTTTGGCCCAAATATTTTGGGAGTCATCGAAAACACAGCAGAGCCACCTTCACAATTGGAAGATGTCGAAAGCGGAGGATGGAAGTAATGGAAGCCCTCGTTATGGAAAAAATCGGAAAGAGATTTGTGTAAAATAGACCGAGTGTGCAGCATTTTCTGGAATTTAGAACTCCTGCATCGAAGATGAGGTATGGATCTCAAAAACTCGTTTGTATGTATTTTCTTTTGAAGAGGATAATCCTAAAAGATAAATGCACAAAGAAATACAACGCAGCGCAACGCAACGCAGCGCAACGCAACGCAACGCAGCGTAATACAATACAACGTAACGTAACGCAACGCAGCGTAATACAATACAACGCAACGCAATATAATCGAAATAAGGGCAGAAATGACGGAATCCTAAAACACTTACTTGGGGCGGTGAAGCGCCAATCACTGAAATAGAGCTTGCATGCACTTCCGATTTACATGGTGCCAATGTTTTAAGAATTCCACAAACCTCAACAGAAGACCCGGTATGGATGTTCTTTGCCAACGAAGGCCGATCGACAACAATTTGCATTGACGAATATCCATCATGCATTTGCAAAAATGCAACATTTTTGTGTATTCTAACCGTCTGCACCCAGCCCTTGATGACCACAGAGGACGAGCTAAAACAGCGACTCGACAATAAATTGCTGCAATAAACAACCATGACGGCGCAAACGATGGATAAATTCTTTTAAATTTTTATTTCTCTAAATTCAAGTAATTAGCAGCTGGAAGAAGATGAAGATGAAGAATGGCTGCATGGCTTGCATGGCTTGCATGGCTTGCATCCATTGATAACAGTAACTTGATATGTTATGCTTGATCCAGTATCGAGGTCGGTGATAGAAATTTCGTTGTAACCAAGATTGACTTTTGGGGAAATATAGAGCGAAAATGCGTTGTAACCAATATGGATTTCAAGCTTGTCTTTAATAAGCCTCTTGTTCAAACTGACTATTGCTGTACCAGGCAAAGTAGAAGCGAAATTGACTGTTAAGTGGTTGCATGTAGCAATAATTGTTCCAGGAGCTGGACTCACTGGATTAAGGATTGCCAAGGCATAGTTAGCAAAAAGAGCAAAAAGAAGTGCAATAAGGATAGAGTATTTGAATACCATTTGC
>NW_013546311.1:0-698 GCF_000760515.2 Mitosporidium daphniae
GCTCGATCTCGCCATTCCACTTAGTAAGTCTGGAATATTTTTTTAACCATTTAGGTCATAAGGAAAATCCCTTAAATCTAACCATTTGAGTTAGAAAACTGATTAAGTTAAGCTTCATTTTACATCAGGTTATAGCTTGAAACATTTTAGTTTTCATACAAAATGTTCAATAAATATCTTTAGCCCAGATACTTTTCAAAATTATCGGAAGGCCACTCTTAACAGATGAAACCATCAGCTTGACAGCTGGCGGCTAGCTCATTACAGTGATATACGACAATGTCTTAGACGGCAGAGGTAAATATTTTTCTTAAAGAAAAACTTACTTTTGAAAAACTTTTTCTCTTGTCGGATACTCTACTTGAAAAAGAGAAAAAAATCTTAGCTTAATTGTACAGCATTAATATCGATTTCCCCAATCATCTTCTAAAAGGCCAAACAAACTGTTGCGTTGCCCGAGTTCTTACAGGGATCAGTGTTCATGAACTATGCATTTTTTTCATAGAAAGGAGTACAGACACATAATTGAAATCGCTGTTCATAAATAATGTGTTATGCTCTACTTGCAATAAGTGGCCTGGTGTTTTGGTGTAGGATTCTCAGTGATCCATTTACCAAATGAAAGTTCGTGAGTAAGCAGTTGTCTATCACTAATTCAATGAAGAAGAAAGAAGTCACACTGTTGTAAATAGGCCAAC
>NW_013546310.1:0-692 GCF_000760515.2 Mitosporidium daphniae
AGGAGCCGATTTCGTCCAACTCGACGCCAATATTGACGGAACCATTCTTCCCAGGCAACGCTAAATCCATGTCTTTTGAGCCGAATTATTCATCAATTTTTTTCAATCCCGATGCCTCCAATTCTATCATCGAAGACAAAATAATCCAAGATCATTCGAAAAAAGAAGTCGAGGTTACTTTGACCCGTCTCATTAAGGCGATTGAAAAGCTTCAAAAAGACATTACCATGATTAATCGGATCATCTCCGCACCCCCATGGTACATTCGAATCTACAATTTTCTTAAACAATCTCCGAACAAGCTTTTAATAAAGGTAGGCGCTACTATTATCTCAACTCCAGATTTTAATTGGAAGCTGCAGTACTTGTCTCATTTGGAACTTGTTAAAATATGTTGTTTTTATTCAAAAGAGAAATATATAATTAAATTTATATACATACACATATAGCATAGTATCGTATAAGACAGAGTAGGATAGGATAAGATAAGATAGCACATGATGGGGTGGGATGGGATGGGATAGGATGGCGTAGCTCGACACCATATAGATTAATGGCCATTACTGGAATGAATAGTTCTTATTTGCGGAACATAAAAGATCCCTAAGTTTGGTGTCAAACGATGCTAAAATAGCACGGTCTGGACAAGAGGGATCTGTTTCCTTGAGTAGGCTATTAATTAGGGTCAAATA
>NW_013546309.1:0-692 GCF_000760515.2 Mitosporidium daphniae
AAAATAGAAGCAGCTAAAATAGAAGCGGAAAAAATAGAAGCAGCTAAAATAAAAGCAGACGAAGAAGCCAAAAGAAAAGAAGCCAAAAGAAAAGAAGACAAAGAAGACGAAGAAGCTAAAAAAAAAGAAGCCAAAAGAAAAGAAGAAGAAGAAGAAGCTCAAAAACTAGCTGACCAAGTTCAAGATCAGGCAAGTGGAGCACAAGAAATGGTTCAAAAAGCTCAAACAATAGTTCAATTAGCAAAAGTATTACATGATGGGGAAAAAAAACAAGAACAACTAGATGAAACAGACAAACTATTTCAACGAGTTGAAAATCAAGCAAATGAATTAAAAGAACTAGCTCGAAAACTTGGAGAGGAAGCAAATGAATTAAAAGAACTAGCTCAAAAGACTGGAGACGAAAAAGTTGAAGATCTGCAAACTAAAATACAAAATCTACTTGAAAAATTTAACAAGCTAGCAAGCGAACCAGAAAAACTAAGCGAAAAAACCAAGAATTTAGCACGCGAAGCAAAAAAACTGGCCCAAGAAGTAGCAAAAAAACTAGCCGACCAAGCTCAATATCAGGCAAGTGGAGCACAAGAAATAGTTCAAGTTATACAAAGGCTAATTGGATTAAAAAAAGTACCATATGATGGGAAAAAAAGACAAGAACAACTAGATGAAACAGACAAACTATTTCAACGAGT
>NW_013546308.1:0-689 GCF_000760515.2 Mitosporidium daphniae
GATTTTAATTGACTGTTCCGAATTTTCTTTCAGAAAAAAGGTAGCTCCAAATTGCAGCGTTCATTTGTAGATTTTCAATTCCCTTAAAACAATAATTTCAAAGACGTCAAAGTACAACCATTCTTTGGCCCCAACACTAGCCTTGGTTTTCAATCTTTTAGAAAGTTCTCTTCTTAATGCCACAAATGAGATGCTAGGTGCCCCTTTGGAGGTTCCCTTCATTACGCTGGAGGATCTTTCTGAAATTTTTGAAATTTCAACTTGTGTTTTAAACGTTGAAGCGTTTGATGAAGCTATCAGTAAGTATGCTTTGGAGAGTTGCCCCAAATTTCTGCTTCGCATATGGATATTGACTTCGTTTGTCGGATATTCAAAAGACTCGTTTAACGACTCAACATGGGTTTCTTTTCTTCTCGCCTTGGCCAAAAGAATTGACCTGAAAGAATTTTCCTTGGAAGAGTATCTTGATGCTTCAGATACTAACTTCAATGCCAACAATCAGTTGGTCATATTCAGCAATCCATCTGTATATGCCAGCGCTGGATTTTCTAGGATGAAAAATTTCCTATTAACCTTTTACAAGGACGCACAATCCCACTCCCTTGCGCTTGAAGAAAAGCTAAGCCAACTTCAATTTTCCGAGTACATTTCGGCGTCGCCATTTCGTACCATAATATCGGTTGCTCTTT
>NW_013546307.1:0-689 GCF_000760515.2 Mitosporidium daphniae
CTTTTCCATTATGGCAAGTTGGTATGAGAAAGTTCCATTCATAGCCAGCCGGATGATTTCTTTAGAGCGCTGCAAGAAGGTCTAAAATCAAAAACAAGATCCAACCTGAACCACCAACTGGTACAGTGGAACTGGATCTGCAACTCTAAATCATTGAGAAAACGAATTGCATACACAGGAAGTAGCTTGATGGAAAATCTATAGAAAAATGGAGAGAGTTCACACAGATTGGTGGCCCAGGGGCCCATCTGCAAAGCCTCGCGAGACCGCTGATTAAACGCTCGGGGAAGTGAAATATCGACAAAGTTCACTTGCAAGAGCGTCGAGGCTAGCCACCAAGGAAGTTCGAGGATGGTGCTCTTTTCTACCCCATTAAGTAGGATCTCCGAAATTATGGCGCTCATTGGAGACTCTTGGTCACTGGCATATGTAGGCGATGCGGGTATGTCTCCGTTAAACCTGCTTTTCACCAGCTAAGCAATTAGTTAATTGGGGGATTCCCACTTCTTCCTCGCTGAGAATATCGTCCAAATCCAAATATGAAGACCCATTTCCGCTCATCCAAAATGTTGATTTAAATTTAAATTAACTTGGAAGCACACTTGTGATTCAGTTTTCATTGTATGGGGGGGGGGTACCTTTTAGCACAAAGGGTTACGTGATTCGTTGGTTTTTGTAATTAATTTTTT
>NW_013546306.1:0-689 GCF_000760515.2 Mitosporidium daphniae
GTCATGGAGCTACTAGATAGGAATTTGAAAACTCTCCCAGGGTCACTAGCGCCACTTTTGTTTGGTTCTGAAAATTATTTGTTCCTCTCCGCCAGAGTACGCTTTGAAAGGTACGCGGAACAAATCGTACGTTTTTGAACGTTTTATTTTAATTCACGATCCCAACAAACTAAAAGCAGTTTTTACCATGTCGCAGAGTGAGATTCTAACAGTGAAATTTCCATAGAGGATCCACATGTCAGACAATTTTCAAAAATGATGTCCAACGACATGATGCCAACCTTCCACCTTTGCGATTGAAATTAAAATCGAAAAAAAAGTTCAAAAACGTACGAATTGTTCAGCGTACCTTTCAAAGCGTACTCATAAAAAATAATTTTCGGGACCAAACACAAGTGGCGCTAGTGGCCCTGGGAGAGTTTTGAAATTCCTATCTAGTAGCTCCATGACCGAGCTTCTGTGATTCGCCGCCAGGTGGCAGCATAAATCTGACGGGTAGTTTTCAAAATAGCGGGGCGATATAGCGTTTTCGATAGCGCCATAGCATAGCGGGGGTGATGAATAGCATCCGAGGTTGAGGTGGGGAGTGACGACTAGCATCCGAGGTTGAGGTGAGGGTGACGATTAGCACCCGAGGTTGAGGTGAGGGTGACGGATAGCATCCGAGGTTGAGGTTTTTGCTTGTAGGG
>NW_013546305.1:0-686 GCF_000760515.2 Mitosporidium daphniae
TCGTCAGAAGGCATTTCGGGTAAATGAAAAAAATGTGAGCCCAATTCGTGAAATCCTTTTTTGTAAAATCGTTTCAGAACAACTTGGTTGTCAATGCTTACTATTTCGGTTGTGTTCCTATTCATTTTTTCTACTTTATAATTTTTTCCAATAAAGAATAAAAAAATGAAAATGCCTTACTTCCAGCTTTTTCATTTTTTATGGTTATTTCTTTTAATTTTAATACTAATTGATAAAATTCAGCATTTCCATCATATACATATTGTTTTGCATCTTTTTGGGTGAAATTTTTATTTCTAATTTTACCACAATTATCACAAATCGAATTTTTATATTCAAAAATAAAATCAGCTTCTAATAGAAAATTTTGTTCCATACATTCTAAAAAGCAAATTTTTTGATCAAAAGAAAGCCCATTCCACATTTCTTTATACTTTTCATTTGTTGTAGTTTTCTGTTCTTCTACAATATATTCCATCCAGATTTCTATTGCTCCAAAATACCCCAATGTGAGCAAAACAGGCAAGAAGAATCGTAATCCCTTTACATCCATAAAACAATAGGCAACACTATTATAATTTTCATCCAAGGCACTAATCATTGCTGCTACTTTTCGCCAATCCGTTCTTTCATCTTTAGCTCTTTCTTCTTGATATTCTCGACTTTCAGGAGAAAAATAATCGTCC
>NW_013546304.1:0-682 GCF_000760515.2 Mitosporidium daphniae
GAGATAATTCAAGAAATAAAAAATAGACGAAAATTTGTCCTTCAAATTGATCAAGCCCAACGGTCTTTTTTCTTTCGACGATAGTGACAAGATTTCTTTATCATTACTGTAACTATCTGTTTCTAACTCAAAACGGATTTCATGATTAATGGAAATTTGAAACCCAAACGGATCAGTTGGAGAAAAAACATGTGCACCGCGATAATTACGTGGTACTTTACAAAGCATATGTAAAAGATTGTAATAATGTCGGTCAAGTAAGAAGGTTTTTGGAAGCACAGTATTGTTAGAATTCTCAACGCTAATAGGGTTCGCAATTACTGTCAAAATATATGCCATCCTTTCAAGATGATCTGGATCATAGGCACCAGGGGCTTCCAAGTGCTTAATCATACTTACATCGAAAAGCGTTTCCATCTCATCTGAACTCGGAGGGTAGCTGTTGTGTTTAAACAATATTGAGACCAATTTAGACGAAATTTCTCTATCCTCAGGACTAAAGCGAATATTTTTCACATAGTCTGGTAATTTTCTTCGCAGAAGATCGATTTCATTCGAATATAAAAAATAAGGCGATAGCCCTTCAAAAACACGATTATTGATAATCCCAAAATCGAGATCGTTCTTCAGAGAGGTCTTTACATGTATGATGTATATTTTTTTATATTCGAATGAAATCGAT
>NW_013546303.1:0-679 GCF_000760515.2 Mitosporidium daphniae
GTGATTTTTTTGAGACCGTGATTGTATAGTTTTATAAAGCTCTCGGAAACAAATTCAGATCTGAACGTATCAAGCGTATAATATTTCATTTTCCAATCAAGCGATACGCCCAGTCTTTTCAACTGGGTCGTGATGTAATGGGCAGTTGATTCTACCCACCTTTTAGCAAACGAATCCCATTCGGCTCGGGGAACTTGCCAGCGTTTTTTCTACAAAAAAATCACCACGCTGGTCTTACATTAAGTTCGTAAAATAGCCTTTTCTCCAGGATAACTTGGGTTGATATTCCGGCATGATCAAGGCCAGGAATCCAGAGGACCGTTTTCCCGTTCATTTTCCATGCTCGAGTAATTGCATCCTAAAGGAAAAGCTTCAAGATACTTGAATAAATGCAGTTAGTGCATGCCCAATATGCAGGCTTCCCGTGATGTTTGGTGGCGGCAATAAAAAGACTTTATCTGGAGCCTTGGGGGCAGGCTCTTCTTCCGTCGCTTTATCCCAAAGCTTGAGAATTTTCTCCTCTATCGCCTGAAATTAGATGATCATGAACCCACCAGTTTATTTATTGAATTTTTATCGGGAAGTAGCGATCTAAACGTCGTACCCTTGCTTAAACATCGTTTAATTAAAAATGAGGATGCCATTTGGGCATGCACTAACTGCATTTATACAAGTATCT
>NW_013546302.1:0-678 GCF_000760515.2 Mitosporidium daphniae
AATTAGTCGAGTGGACTCATCGATCAGCAATGGTAGTAAAGAGAGTCGTGTTATCCAGCTGTTCGTTACCAAGTCAAATTTCACTTATTATCATGGGTAAATATCTTACGTTAATCTCACTGTTGTTTTGAATGAATTCTATTTTTCTCGTTGAAGCCTGTCATTTTTATCAAACATGTTTTGAACCGGAATTTCTAGCAAGATTTTCAAAGTGATGATCGCATTGTTTAGTTTTATGTACTCAGGATTTACATCTTGTAGTTATGGGAAAACCAGGCTCATTTATTGACTCTTGGATATTGTAAAGAACTGATGCATTATGTTTTATAAGGCTATTTGTTCAGATCATACCTTAAACCGCATTCTTCTTCAATTTGCAGCTAACTACGTCACAATGCTGCTGTTGGTTGTTGTTTCTTTGATGGCTGGAGAGGCCGTGGGTGGACCGATGGGATCGTCTTCATCCGGGTACTACACCACTCCGGCGTCCTACTACACCACTAAGGCTCCCGCGTAGAGGAGAGTGGGGGCAATTGAGACACAGGGCAATTGAAACAAAAATTGTTTCTCTCGCCGTATAAGAGGAATTTTCTTGAAAAAATTAGGGTTAATAGAATGAGGGGGTTTACAAGTTTAGAAAAATTTACGAGTTTTTTTATTAAATAATTTTTAAGATAT
>NW_013546301.1:0-33691 GCF_000760515.2 Mitosporidium daphniae
CAAGGCGTTTTCAATGAAGACTCTTGAGTCGTCCCTGGACAAGAATCAAGTTCTGATTGAAGCTAAGGAGCTTAAGGAGGACCAGAACAAAATTCAAGGTACATTTTTATTGTCCCCATTAAACTGCAGACATTTCTTCCCTCCCTTGCCTTTCAGTTTCCGATATCCCAAAGGAGTCTCCATTGAAAACGCCTTGGGTAAAGGCACAAAGATCTCGCGGATATGCGAATTTTGAATCAAACTTGGTCTGCTATTCAAGAACGGACTCTACCAATAATATTCTGTATTTGAAAATCTTGGGAAACGACCTTTTTTCCAATGCTGATGTCCAAAGCCCGGAGCTTTTAGTGAGAAGCCTAATCCGGCTTCCCATTGTGATGGACTGCATATCGGAGATTGGTGTTGAACACCGAACTATCGACGATTACACTGAAGATGTAAAACTCCACACAGGCGGCATATCTGTTGGTCTTGAGACCATCATTGATTATAAAGGTAGCGATCGGGATCTTATTGTCATTCTAGATAACCAGAAATTTTCGATATTGCCGACCATCTCAACTCACGGATTGTCCCAAAATGTCCCTCGCTTGCTGGACCTTATTGATGAGACCTTGAGAATACCCAATTTCAGTGACAAACTGCGCCTAAAAAACCTGATTTTGTCTTCAAGCTCGTCAGGCATAACGAGTATAGCAAATTCGGGCCACAGCTATGCAATTCTTTATGCGTCTGCTCCGTTTTCGCCTGGCTTGGTATTTTTTTTGGTTTATTCTTATGTTTAGCTGTGCAGAGAGGCTTTGGAGGGAATTACTCAAATATTCTATCTTGATCACCTTTGTTCCCTGATTTCCTGCAAAGATGAAAATCCTGATTTGGATCGGTCAGTTTTAAAGTTCACAAAAGATTGGGAAGCAATAGTGTGCAGAGGAATTTGCGACCGATTTTCCATCTTGGGGGCGGAGGACTCTATAATAGCCTCGGCTGCGGAGACTGTTTTTGATATATTTTCTAATGGAGGCCCGTTAGCTTGCAAGGCTGGAGGTACCAGACTGCCGTTCTCCGAAGAAGATGCCAGTAAATTACCTATCCCTGATGGCACCAATACATACTTTGACTTTCCATTTCCAGTATCATCCACTGCCACGTCATTCATGACCGTACCATGGTGCGATGACGACTCTCCAAAATTCAAGGTATGTGTGATTAACAGTAATTCCGCTAGATTCTTGCATCCATCCTGTCGAGCAAATATCTTCATAGGGAAATAAGAGAAATTAACGGGGCATACGGCGGTGGCGCCTCTTTTTCCGACATCAGCGGGGTGTTTTCTTTTTACACATATCGCGACCCATATCCTCTCAAAAGTTTGGAAACCTTTCAGAAATCAATTGGCTGGATCAAATCTGAAGATAACGGCCCAAACGACCAAGACATTTTGGAGGCCAAGCTTTCCATATTTAAATCCATGGATGCCCCAGTCGATATTGACTCTTTGGGCATGACCGAATTTATCCATCGAATCAGCAGTGAGGAAAGAGACGCACGAAGAAAAAAGTTACTATCGGTCACTCTGCATGATATCAAAGAGCTACTCAATAGGGTTTGGCCAACCGGAGGCCAAGGACCGAAAGGCTGTTCAGTAATCATAGGTGGCGGAATATCTCCACCTGCCGATTGGAGGATAATTAAGGGACCAGGCTGTTCTCAAAGCTAAAATCAATAAAGAACCCCATAAACCACCAGCATGAGCATCATGATCATGATCATCGTTTCCCCTTGGTCCGCCGCAGCATTTAGCTGCCAATTGTCCAAAATACATTTTAAATTTTCTTTCCAGAGGAAATATTTTTAACTTGAATTTACATGGGCAAGACTCAGAGTACTATCACTTCTGAAAATCTTGCCGACCTGACCAGGACCACATATTGTAAGCATACGCATGCTCTAACGTACAGTCGAAAAAAAGGAAATAGATCAATGGTATCAAGGATTCATTTCTGAAATTCCCCGCGGGTATCTCACCGCACACGATTTGAACAAATTGTACGAGCAATACTTTCCGTTTGGCGATACAACGACTTTTACCACGCTACTGTTCAATCTTTTTGACGAAGACAAAGATGGAAGGGTCATGTTTGACGACTATCTGCGCTCTCTCTCCATAATTGCCCGCGGAAAGTTTGCAGAAAAGCTTGTATGGTCTTTCAGGTTTTACGATATTGACAATGACGGGTACATTTCAAGAGAAGAACTGCTGCTTGCCACTAACGCCATTTATAAAATGATCGAAAATATAGCCACACATCCAGAGGATGAGGATACGCCAGCCAAGCGGGTGGACAAGCTGTTTTCGCTTATGGATACAAACAAAGACGGCAAAATAGACTTGGACGAATATTGCATCGGTGTAAAATCGGACCCATTTATGATACAATCTTTATTTTTGTATGATGGGCATATATAAATTTTTGTAAAGTTAAAATGGGCACGCGTTTGGGAATGTGAAAATTTGCTTTGAACGGTCAATCTATAATTAGAGCTGCACCGGTTGGTCTCTGTTACTTGAGAAATGATACTTCAATGGGAATCCGTTTCAGCACTCTTCATATAAAGAGCACTTATTGAGACCACGAACAGCATGATGAAAGGCGAATGGATTTCAATCTCCATCGATGAAGACCAGTTGTATTATCCGGAACCGAAGCGCGAAGCGGCAATCTACTGCACCAGCCCTTGTGTTGTGATAAATTCTTTTGAAAGCCTACAGCCGGCTTGTGAGAAATATTTCGACTCTAAAGAGCATGGCGGAGACGAGTTTTCTGGATTTCACTGGGCTAGGGCCAAAGAAGGCAATCAAAAGCTGTCTTTCCCCGCCAAAAGGTCTCCTGTATCGCCCCAAGATTCTTCAAATGCTAACATTTTACTTTACCGTGGACAATCGTTCGAGAAAAGCTTGGACAAAAGCTTGGAAAGTTCAGACGAGGATGATGATATGTCGATTGCGGACGATTTCGAAGACTATTATTCGGTAAGGGAAAGATATAAAAGCAGCTTTGAAGATTATGTGGTAAAAGAGGAGCAAGAGATGATACTTGATGTTTTGATTGAAAATCTTGAAATCAATGTAAGCGATCATCAAGGCCGTGATAATGAGAACCATCATGGCGATGCTGATAATGAGAAAAATTCCGATTTCGATTTCGATTTCGATTTCGATGCCGATCAAGACGACGATGATTTCAGCKGCATCTTTTCTGAGGGCCATTCTAGCAATGAGGTTGCCAACAAAAGCCTTAACAAAGCGTCAAATTCTTCCTCCTTATCTTCGTTGGAATCTTTTTTGAACTTGAGAGCTTACTTTTTTAACAAGTACCTGTTGCTTGAGCAATTGAGAACGGGCCAAAATCAATTCGAACTATTTAACCAGGTCGCTATGATGACCATATCTGAGCCAACCGATCTACGTCCACGAAGCACATTGGAAATTGGAGAAAATAATATATCAAGTGAAGAGGAACACGGCAGATTTACCGACTGCGACGAGCTTGAGGAAGAATTAACAATGTCTCTCCAATCGCCACTGAAATAGCAATTTTGGCTAGCCCTCCCAACTAAATAAAGAATTCAATTGAAATGTACGATTTCATTTTAATTTAGCAATCCAGGCAACCAACTCGCCAATCAAATTGTGGCTGCGTTTCAAATAAATCATAGATAGCCCTCGGGGTGGATCCTTTTATCCTCAATCTAGCTACGAGATTCCTGCTACGCTGTACCAGTTGCTGACAGACATAACCATTTAGTATGATGCAAACCGAGTGCTACACGACAGCTGTACCGATGCCTTCATCACCCAAGCAGATTGCCTCCAACGAGGTCGACATTAGTGTGATGGCCTTGCATTATCCCACACAAATTTCTTATCTGTATTCCAAGGGAATTTCCAACCTTACAAGTAAGCCCATCTGCTTATGCATGTATCGTTACAGGCCGCCATGGGTTTTCGCCCGAAAAGCTTGCAAAAATATCGAATGCGCAATTCATCGACTTGTCTACTGATATTTTTGACGATATTAAAAGAAGAGAGGGTCTAAGCAACCAAAGCCCCGCGCAGCCTTCAAATCAAATCCATTCAGAAAGGCGCATCCAAGCAAGGGGGAAACTTTCCATGCTTAGCGAGGACAAGTTTCTTGAAATCATCAAGGATGTTGTGTCAGAATGGACTCTTCGCTTTCCTGAACACATTGTTTCCTCGCAGAGCGATGCCAAAGTTTCGTTTCAAAAGAGAAAGGCACCAAGAGTAAGCACCTCTGGCCTTTCGGAGCACATGAAGCCATTTGATCAAGAAGAACGCGACGCAAAATCGGCTGGAAGATTTTCCTTCTTTAATAAGAAGATAGAAAAGTTATTTGCGTTTGGCGTATGATTTTTGTTTATGCCAACTTTGTATAGAAGCAGGGTTCACACCGGGATCATCGTAGCCTCAAGTCGCCATCCCAACCGGTCTCTCCCACGTTCAGCGTTTCAAGCAAAAAAGTTCCATTTGATTTTGGATCCATCGAGTCGCTTCTGACCGAAATTTCTTCAAAATCCAAGCATAATCCCGAAATCGACACCTCGCTTCTCGATTCAAGCTATTCTCTATTTTCTGGAGAATTTGAAAAGAAAATTCGGGACCAATCGCACATAATCTCGTCTCAAAAGGAAATAATTACCAKACAGCAACTTGAGATTGAGAAGCTTAGAAATGAAGCAAATATCGTATCAAAGGTATTGCATTTCACTCGCCAATTTCCATCCTAGGAACTCAATGACTTGAAAAGGGAAAATAGCGAATCCGATAAAAAGTGTTCTCTCCTTCATACCCAAATACTCAACCTTGAGCTTGCTCTTAATCGCGAAAAAGCGTCCTCTGCCCTATTGGAAGAACAGGTATCCCCTCCAGCATTATTAATCCGTGTAGAAAAATAAGCTAAATCAAGAAGTTATAGGCGCCTCTGCTCTTTTGACCTCGGCCTGTTCAGGTACCATTAGGAGTGTTTTTACAAAAAAGAAAACGCGCCCCAAATCCCATCCCTTGCCAGCATTCTCGGGGTTCCTAGTCTGATTGGATACATTAGGAGTATGCATCCTTTAAATAGCATTTTGGCTCTTTCAGACCATTTTATCCTTACGATTAACAAGTCGCCCAATGCTACGGACATTGCCTCTGTCATGAAGGCATATACGGTGCACATCAAAAAATATCTTGTCTCTGTTGAGAAGCTGGAGAAAGAATTTTCTGCCCTCAAGGTTGTTTCAAAGAAAAAGGACGATGATAAGGTTGCTGAGCCCTCTTCGTCCGGCGGTCGACTTTCTCTTTCGTTGCCCTCAAAAGTGATCCTCAATTCGTCAAAAAATCTTAGAGTAAAATGCACCACGTCCCTTGGTATCATTTTAAAGCTATTGAAGATTGCCTTTGGAGATGAAAACCAATTTCCTTTGGCTGAGACGATTCGGCAGATTGAAATGCTAATTCACGATGTTGGCATTCTTCTTTGGAGGATAAGTCAGGCGAAAACCCTTTTTTTGATAGCACTTGAAAGATTTACTGTGGCAACGGTCGGTGATGCCTATCAAGAAGAAATCATAAAATCCGCCGAAGAGGCCAATTTTCAAGCTCAGCATATAACATCTCCGTCGATCAAGAAAAAAGATGATGTGCATATGATCTGCGATGAGGAAGAAACATCTTCGACCCCTCCTTTGAGCGCTCTCGATCTTGATTCCTCCTCGACCGATGCTATTTTAAAGCCCAAATCGGACAAGTTTGACTGTATAAAGGTACAAGGCATCTTTGTTGATTTTTAGGCGGATATTGAGGAAAAAACGGACAAAATCATCCAAATTGTGCAAAGCCTGCTGCTCCAACTTGCTGCATCGTCAAAAAATGGCCAGGAGCCCCCAATTTCCATCTTCCAATCGACAAAGCTCTGCAATGTGCTTTCACAGGTTATCATTTATTCGAATGGCCTTCTGGAGCGGTCCAAGGAGTTTATTACGCTTCCGGCTATGCTCCATCAAAGGATGAATTCCGAGGCTGCCATGTGCAATCTTGAAATAGCGGCTGGCACGTTTGGCGCGATCAAGCAACTTATTTTCCAAAAAAGAGCCGATGGAAGTAGCGAAAATGTTGAATCCACCATTGAGGATGTTGCCCGTGCCCAGCTAGTTGATGCCTGCCACTGCCTGATCAAAGCTACCAGAGACTTTCACTGCATTCTTGACCGAGTAGCTAATGTCAACCATCGACACAGCAGTAATAATTGAATAGATTTTTTGAATGCCAATAAATTAATACCTTGAATAATTTAATGGACCCTCTTTAATTTGCTTGTAACTTTACACCACAACATGTCGTTTGTATTTCCGGGGCAAAAAATCGTCCCTTCCAATAAGATCACGCCAGCCAGGTCCGAGGCGATGCTTGCCGAAGCGGGGCTATATCGCAGCTTGGAAGATTCGTTTTTGCATGCCTCGCTTTTTGGAAGGCTCTCGGTCATCAGCAGCGGAAATACACGCTCAACGTCCTTTAGCATTCTGCCCCCATTCTGCAATACCAAGATTGAGGATACACACCGCATTGGTCCAGTTACTTCCCATCCAAAGGCTGGTGATTTGGTGATCGGAAAGGTTACAAAAATCTCACAGAGAAATGTTTCCGTCACCATTCTTCTTTTGGCCGTTGATTCCACCAACTACTCGCGGTGCTCTGCAGGCCATTCCGGAATCATTCGCCTGAATGACATCTATAATCGGATTCTTGGAGAGAATACACAGCACGTTGCCATTTCTGCCTTTAGGCCCGGAGATATTGTTCGAGTTCGTGTGCTTGCAATAGCAGAGGGAAATATCTACTACCTCTCAAGCGCCTCTGCAGATTTGGGCGTAATATACGCACGTAACTCAACAACAGGAAATCCTATGACGCCCGTTTCGGCAGAAGAAATGATATGTCCTTTAAGCAGTCAAATAGAGCCAAGAAAAGTTGCTGCCGTGGACACAATAAAAGACACCAAATAATGCCATCATTGACTCAAGCGAGGGAATACCTTTAAAAAGTAGTCGGGAAAAGGCGCATCCACACGCAGTGCGGAGCCTCCTTGAAGCAATGGGGGAAGTAGAATGGACCTGCAATGAAGGAACAGGCTATTTCTACCGCTAGGCAAACCAACTTTCCCAGCAGCAGAGGTGCAACACAAACCAGTAATTGCCCTACTTAGGTTCAAATTGCCTTGATACAAATAATCGCCAAGAATAGGTGCATTTAGCTCTTTGGCACAATGAATGCGAAGCTGATGCGTACGTCCCGTGATTGGACGCAAGCTTACAAGCGCGATTTTCTTTGAACAGAAAGAGCTGATCGCCAAAATCCTGTAGTCGGTAATGCAAGGCTTGCCATCGGCCTGATCATTTGTCAAGGGAAATCTGGGCCTGATCGAGGAGCTAATCCTGGAGGGTAAGCGCACCTTGTCATATACACCTACCTTGTGTAGACTGAAGAAACCATGTGTTCGTCCCAACTGCTTGGAGCCTCAACGACCGCAAAATACTGCTTTTTAATCGTACCACAAGAGGAGAACAGAAACGAAAGTTTTCGAGCAATCGAATCTCTCCTTGCTAGCAGCAAAACTCCAGTCGTGTTCTAAAGAATGGGAAGCCGCCGCTTACTTTATCTAGTCTGTGAACAATGAAGGGTGTATGCTTATTTTCAAACATAAAATGATGCAGTACACTAAAGAGAGAAGGTCCGTAGGGTTTGTTGCTCAATAAAGCCGACTCGCCTTTGCAGGGGCCATGGACCGGTAAAAATGCTGGTTTATTTATGGCTATGAGATTTTTGTCGCGGTAAATAACTTGGTCAAGCAAGTAATTGGCGAACATTTGGGACTTGATTGTCGATTTCATGTTAAAATTTGCTGAATTTTAAATTAATTTTATTTCAGTAGAGGCAAGGTCCACATGCCATACTCTGATGAATCTCCTCGAGATTTTTCCAATCGGCGAAAGACACCTCTGAGGTTGTGGAAGCCTCCGCCAATGTCCTTGATGCGTGAGCGGATCGACGAGTATGGTTCCGACAGACGCTCATTTCGGGACGAGTATGGTGCCGACAGACGCTCATTTCGGGACGAGTATCATTCAAATGGACGCTCATTTGGGAGAGATGACCAGAGAAATAGGGAACTTGCTTCGCAATATGCGGAGCCATCATCACCCAGAAGGTCCCTAGATGGTCATTCTAGATACCAGAGAGGTAATAGAGAATATCACCACGAAAAGGAATATCACTCCCGAGAATATCATCCACGGGAACACCACCAAAGAAAAAGTTATTCTCCTAGTGAACGTGAATACGCAAAAACAGATCATTATGAACACGCGGCTTTTCAAGAAAAACCTACAAACCCAAAATCTCCACATTTACTTTATCCACACAATCAATACCACACCGATACGGAGACAAGGAAAACATTGCCCAGGATCAATTCAGATGGTCAAACAATTCGAACGATCGATCAGTTTAACAGCATTAGATCGCAATCGCGTTCAACAGAAAAAAAGCCATCTCGGCAACACGAGATCGAAAGGAGAAGAAGCTCTGGGACCGACTCCTTTTCCGATATTTCTTCTTCCAGCTGCTCGCCGCCTTTAAGGGAAGAAAAATCGCCAAGCTCGGCAAAAGGAGCAGCATCATGTACCAAAAAATGCCTCTCATCACAACAGCTCACGACCAAGATGCCATTGCCACCGCAAGGAACCAAAGAATCATCAAGGCCACCGACAGAAACAATGACACCACCAAAAAGCTTGTCGCAGCTGTCTAGAAAGGATTTGGAACAACTTATCCCACACATGAATGACATTGACGCGAAATATGAGAAAATCTCTCAAATTGGCGAAGGTACATACGGAAAGGTATTTAAGGGAGCTGTGAAAAACCCCATCGGTGCGCAACAATACGTGGCCATGAAGAAGGTCAGAATGGAGTGTGAAAAGGAAGGGTTTCCCATCACGGCCACGCGCGAGATCAAAATCCTTTCTTCAATCGCGCACAAGAATATCATCCAGCTAATCGAAATTGTAACATCAAAAGGTACCATTTTTCGTTCTAATGGCCAGAGTCTGTGTATATGGTTTTTGATTACATGGAATACGATCTTGCGGCTCTTATCTCCCAGGCCGCCACAGAGCTTCAGATCCGCCATGTAAAATATCTGATCAGGGAAGTGTTGGAGGCCATGGCTTATCTTCACGAAAACAAGATTTTGCATCGGGATATCAAGAGTACCTATTCCGATCGATTACTCATCATAGGTTCCAATGTTTTGCTCTCGCGCAAAGGCATCGTTAAACTAGCGGATTTTGGTCTCGCCCGCAGCTTTGCCAAAAGCCAGATGACACACATGACAAATCGGGTTATTACTTTATGGTATCGGCCGCCGGAACTATTACTCGGATCTTCGACATACGACTCTTCCGTAGACATGTGGGGTGTCGGGTAATCGCTGACAAGATTATCTGTAGATCACTTCTGGCGGAATGGCTATTGAAATCAGCCCCCTTTCAGGGATCCACAGAAATATCGCAGCTGATGGCAATCTTTTCCGTTCTAGGAAACGGCGCCTCTCTTCCGGATTGGTCCGATTGCCCCACTCTTGCGGCGCTGCCGTGGAGCAGGTGGATCCACCCTCCGAAGGAGTATCAGCCCAGAGTTTTAGAAGCAAAGCTCAGAGAGATTGGATTGTCCGAGCTCGGTTGCGAGTTCGTCGCTTCGTTCTTGCAAATGGAGCCCACAAAGAGGATCTCCGCCAAAGCAGCATTGCAACACCCCTTCTTCCGGGAGGAGCCGCTGCCTGCGCAGCCGGAAGAGTAAGCATGAGATTGATAATTTCCGGTAGACTTCCCTTCATCGAGGGAGACTGGCATGAATTTGAGGTCAAAAAAAATACTAAACGTGCAAGGCGACCCGATGGTGACGATCAAATTACAATTAGTAAAAAGTAGTTCGTTTTCAATTTTAAAAATTGTACACATTCAAATTCAGCCCTCATCTGAGATGCCGACAGGATATTTTGCATCAAAATTTGCAGCCTCTTTTGAAGAAAACTCAAAAGCGGAAAAAGAGTAAGGCGGTTGGTTATAATTTTTCGGTAGCTCAAAAAAAGACGTTGATTCGATACTCAGTGAAGACGAACAGGAGGATCAAGAAGACTATAAACGAGGTAACTTTGGCCCCATTATTGATTGCTAGGCGGGTATCATCCAGTGAAAAATGGTGACCTGTATCATAATCAGAGATATAGGGTGTTAAAGAAGCTCGGGTGGGGACATTTTTCAACGGTTTGGTTTGCTCTGGACACCGTTACTTCTTCCTTTGTTGCATTGAAAATAGTGAAGAGCGACAAAAGATACGCCGACGCCGCATTTGATGAGATTGAGCTTTTGGAAAGAGCCTCTGGAAAAAAAGGGGCTCGTAATCATCGACCGGCATGCCCTTCTACATGCAATCCTGCACAGGGTGGCCAACGTGTTGTTAAGCTGCTTAACCACTTTACCATAAAGGGCCCCCACGGAGAGCGTAATGCTTGCCTTGGTTTATTTTTCGTAGATATTTGCATGGTCTTTGAGGTCCTTGGCCACAATTTACTAAAGCTTATCAAGGAATATGACTACAAGGGGATTCCTATTGCTACCGTCAAAAAAATTGCCGTCGATGTGCTCAACGGGCTAGACTACCTCCATTCAGTCTGCGGAATTATCCACACCGATTTAAAGCCCGAAAATGTGCTTCTTTGTCTAGACGGCGAAAGCATCGACGCGCTTGCCACATCCAGCGGGCTTTCCAAATCAGAGTACAAACGGAAAACGGAGCATCCATTTCCTGCCACTTGCTCCGGCTTGCTCAATGATGTCCGGTTGGTTTTTTCCCTAACTCCAGGCTTGAACAAAACCTTAATGAGATTTCTTTAAATAGCCCCGAGCGGCCATCAACAGCGGATCAATTTGCCAAGGTTACAGATATCTCGCTGGACCCCCTATCAATTTCAAGGTACCGTCACATGCTGCCCAGATCCATCTCCGTAAAGATTGCCGATCTTGGGAATGCTTGTTGGACTGATAAGCATTTTACAAAAGACATCCAAACAAGACAATATAGATCGCCTGAAGTAATTTTGGGCGGTGAATATAACTTTACCGCCGATATTTGGAGCTGTGCTTGCATGGTACCGATCGAAGATGCCGTGTATTTATCTTAGATTTTCGAACTGCTCACTGGAGACTTTTTGTTCCAGCCAAAGGAATCAACAAAGTTTACAAAAGATGCAGGTGGGGTTGATGTGTTTATGCGTTTACTAGATCATCTTGCCCAGGTGATAGAATTGCTCGGGGGATTTCCAAAATCCCAAATCAAAGGCTCATATGCAAATGAAATCTTTTCAAAAAAAGGTACCTTTTCCTGCCCTCAATAGGCAATAGGCGAGATTAGAGGAATCAAGGAACTGAATTTGTGGCCACTTCATGCCGTGCTAGTCGATAAGTATCAGTTTCCTGCAACTGAAGCACAGGAGATTTCAGAATTTCTTCTTCCGATGCTACATGTAGATATTAGGAAAAGAGCCACAGCTTCCGACTGTCTGCGTTCGAAATGGCTTTTTCCATATAACATTATTGAGACCAGTGAGCAAAACAACAACCAAGGCAATCCCATTGGGTGCGAACAGGATGAGATTGAAAAACGTATGACCAACCCTGTTGAGCCACACAAATAAATTAAGTGTTACAAATTTGTACTTTTTTATTTGTTTGTCATTTCATTAAATGTATGTCGTTACAGTGCCAACATTTGTATGCTGATTTGGACGCGGATGGCTTATTTTCAATTGGAGATCCTCGATGCTGCTGATTTCTTTTCTGGATCTATAATAGTACCATCCTGCAAAGACATACCCTTCGATAAATTGATTATCACATACCTGGAACGATGCCGGCCACTGAGAGCAGTGTGGAGAGCAGCACCCACCTGTTGGCAAATCCCCTGGACCGCACGGCAACAAGTATTGGCGGTATTATTACAGCTGTAAAGACCGCTGCAGTCATATAGGGCGATGTTTCCGCCCCAAAATTCACCATCTCCAATGGAGAATGGAAAATTTCCACAAAAGTATTGCAAAATTAATTGGAACAATTTTTCCCCAATAAAATAAACACGCACAATTTGCGTTTGGGTGTACATTTTCCAATGCTTAAATCGGCGTTTGTAAAATTGGTGGAAGTTGGCCCCAGGGATGGGTTGCAATCCGCCTGTAAAGTATTGCAGCCCGAGCAGAGGGCAATTCTTATTAAATTGTTGGCGCACGCAGGACTGACCTCAATTGAGGGCGGCAGCTTTGTTTCCCCCAAATGGGTTCCAACCGTACACATGGATGACGCGTGGGTTATTCTTAACTTTTAGATGGAACACTCAAGCCTGGTATTTGAGCGTTTGAAGAGAGACAATGAGCCCTTATTGCCATTAAATGCATACTCTTTTCTTGTCCCCAATAAAAGGGGGCTTGAGGCGGCATTGAATGCCGGCGTAAGCAACATTGCTGTTTTTGGATCGACCACAGAGTCTTTTTCGATGAAGAACCTTAATTGCTCCATTTCGGCTAGCATGCAGGCCTTTGAGGATATCATTTTCGAGGCAAAAACGAGAAACCCCAACATAACGATAAGAGGGTTCATTTTCCATTGCTACGCTGACCTTTAGTTACTTGTCCTGTGTTTTGGGCTGTCCTTATGAAGGACTGGAAATCGATCCAAAAAGAGTTGCCTGTTTAGCAAAGCAATACATAGACATGGGATGCTCTGAAGTATCCCTTGGGGATACAATAGGAGCTGGAACCCCCCGTAATTTGAAAAGATCCTATTTTGTATTAGAGCGATCGGAGCAATTAATTGAGGCAGTTTCTAATCAAATAGCCCTTCCTAAAATTGCTATGCACTTTCACAACACATATGGGCAGGCCCTTGCAAACATATGGGCATCGCTAAAAGTACACCTTTGCACATAAACATAGGCTGGAATACGCATCTTTGATTGCTCCATTGCCGGATTAGGTTAGCTAACTTGATTAACGCCATCAAAGGAGGCTGTCCCTATGCAAAATCTGCAACCGGAAACGTGGCAACTGAAGACGTTGTATATATGCTTCAAGGAACAAAATACGATCCAGGCGTCGATTTGGATAAGCTCAAGATCGCAAGCGATTACATTCTGCATCAATTGGGTATTTTCCATCCACCATGGCTTATTATATGGTAGGGCAGCGAGAGTCTGGATCGTTCGTCGGTCGAATAATGGGAAACAAAAGGCTGCATAAATAGTGACGGCCATTTATTAATTGACAATAAAACCTTTCAATGTGCGTGAAACACATCCCGTTAGCGCTTGATTGCTGATAAATTTCGCAATTGAGAGGTGACTTGGCCCTATAAATTGGGGGCTTGGCGCAGATCGACCGACACACGCATACACATGATATTCAAAACAATCCTCGCTTCCTCTCTATTGCTCTCCGTTTTAGGTCAGGTATGCTTGGCCGATGGCAGTATCCACGAAAATTCAGATCCCGATACTGCTTCTGCATGCGGAAGCGTGGCACACGCTGGTAAGATCAAGTTGGGTGCCAAGGAACGAGAGCGAGAAGATCCACGTTGCCCTTACCGCGAAAGAAGAGGCTGCACTGGCCGTGGCGCCAAAGGCTACGATCAGTTTGACGGCCCATATGGGGCTAGAGATCGCGACGATTTTGATGGTCCATATGGGGCTAGGGAGCGCGACGATTTTGATGGTCCATATGGGGCTAGGGAGCGCGACGATTTTGACGGCACATATGGAGCTAGGGAACGAGGCCGATTTGATATTGAAGCTATACGAGGCTATCATGACGACCCTTCTCGGCCTGATCGCGATCACCACCACGATATGGAATCTTATGATGACCCGTATCGCTATCGCGAGAGAGATTATGGATATTACTATTAGAATAAACATATCATTGCAACGATACAATTTATTCAATACAAGTGGGTTGCTAAAATCCCAAAAAGGACTTCTTTTTAGACTGTTTAGGAAATTGACGCGGGTTGGGGAGAACTTTTGGAAAGGTCAAATTTATGGTCGATAGATTAAAAGACGACCCTCCGATTTCCATGGCAGAAAATCTTTCCATCGTGGCTGATGTATCTCTTGACGGTTCTTTATATTCCGAAGAAAATGCATGTGCTGCCGATCTGGATGGAGGTAATGACTGTGTTGTGACGTTGGAAATTGAAGCTAAGGGCTGACTTCTTCCAAGATGAGATGAGTTGAAGGTTGAAGGGCCATGCTTTTCGGGCAACATGGGAGGTGGCTGTGGTATTGAATCAGAAAGAGGTTTAACTGGAGATGTGCTTGGCATTCTGGGTGGAGCGGGGGCCATGCTTGGCATTCTGGGTGGAGCGGGGGCCATGCTTGGCATTCTGGGTGGAGCGGGGGCCATGCTTGGCATTCTGGGTGGAGCGGGGGCCATGCTTGGCATTCTGGGTGGAGCGGGGGCCATGCTTGGTATCTTGGGTGGAGCGGGGGCCATGCTTGGCATCTTGGGTGGAGCAGGGGGTGGAGGCTGCGAAGGCATTTTCTTTTCCATTTTAGGCAATACTTTCGAAGTTTCAGACCCGACTTTACGAAGGGTTGGCATTCCGCCTTGGAATAGTCCGCCAAGAGAAACAGGTGGGTGGTCTTCAATGATACTGTTTCCAGCAGAAGCTATGCTGCTGGAATTGGAGGCAACTGCGGATCCAATGGCTACTGTTGCCCCTTCAACAATCGGAGCAGACCTGTCATTCGTTTTTGTCTTTTTTAATGATTTTCCTTTTTCAATTGACTTCAAAAGGGAACTATTCATTTTTGAAAAAATGAAAAAAGACACTTATGCCATTTTAATAAAAACATCATTGGTCAATTGTCCCTAAATTAACGTAAGGGTATTAGATTTTAATTAACACCATTAAATTTAATCAAGGAAATTTCTAGAAGCATCGGTAACTTAAATCCATCAAATCGTTGATTTTTTGCTCAAATGAAGTTCTTGCACTTTATCGTTCTCAATCTCTTCATTGTCACCTGCTTGTTTGCTGCGGCTACGTTTTCTTCTGCAGCAGAGGCTGATATCCATAACTTCCAATCTAATGCCAAAGATCTTCTTTCCATATTTAGCAGATCAATCTACAAGAAGCCATCAGATTTCATTAGGGAGCTCCTTTCCAATGCTGCAGATGCCCTTAACATTAAAAGATTGTCATCACTTACTCTTGGCGGAGGCTCCACCGAAGAATACAAAGTTTCGGTGATTTGCAACCCCATCAAGAAGGAATTGATGTTCATTGACACGGGATGTGGTATGGACGACGTAGATATGCGAGCAAATCTTGGCACCTTTGCCAAATCGGGAACCAAAGAAAAAATGCAACAAATAAAGGCAACAAATTCCTCGACCCATTCAGAGCTTATTGGTCAATTTGGACTTGGGTTCTATTCTGCATTTATTGTTGCGGACACGGTTACTGTTGTTTCTAAAAAGCACTCTTCTGACGGTACAGCGCACAAAAAATATGTGTGGAATTGCAATATTAACGATGGAAATTATACGATTAAAGAGATTAAAGACGATGACCCCTTGGAGCGATCGTTTCCCATCTCTAGTGGCACCAAGGTCATCCTCCACATTTCCGACGAAAGATTGTTGAGAGACATTTCAGATGAACTTGCTGATGATGAGCAGGAAAAGCTTGACTTTCTTGATCCCGATTATTTGAAAGAACTTATCATCGAGTATTCTCAGTATATCTCATACCCAATCTATTTGGTTTACAACAAAACAGTTACTTCTGAGGTTCCATTGGACGTGGAAGAAGAAAAACCCTCAACACATGATGAGGAGATTAAAGTTGAAGAAGAGGACGATGAGTCAAAGGCCAAAAAGACCACCAAAACCGTCACATCTGAAGAAGTTGTCACGGAAAAGGTAAACATACAAAAGCCTATTTGGGCCGATTCTTCCTCAAGTGTCACTGCTGAGCAGTATAACACCTTTTACAAGACCACATTTAAGGAATCCTCTGATCCCATAATACATCAAAGAGGATCTGGTAGCATTTCGTTGAAAACATCGGTGGACTTCCAATACCTCATTTACATTCCAAAGACACCCTCATTTCAGCCATTTTCTGGCGAAGACATCCCCAAGTTTCTCAAGCTTTATGTGAAGAGAGTGTTTGTCACCGATGAGTTTGGCGAAATGTTTCCCAGATACTTGTCATTTATTAGGGGGGTCGTTGATGTAGAGGATCTTCCATTGAACGTGTCTCGTGAAAGTTTACAAGACCTTACGGCGCTCAAATCGGTCTTCAAATATCTTGCTAACAAAGTGGTTGGGCTTATTCACAGTCTGTCAAAGAACATCACGGCGTACGAGCCGTTTTATAAGCAATATTCTGGCCACATCAAGCTGGGTATCATTGTTGAGAAGGATCAAAAACGCAAGGATTCCCTGGTGCCTTTGTTGCACTTTAAGTCGTCCCATAATGTTAGCGGTGTCTTTCTGGATGAATATATCTCAAGAATGCCAGAAATGCAGACCGAAATATACTTTGTCACCGGCAGTTCGGTCAAAGAAATGCGAAAGCTTCCCCAAATTGAGATGGCCATAAAGAAGGGCTATGAAGTGCTGTATTTGGATGAGTCCTTTGACGAATACTTGGTCCAGGCCACTCCCACCTATAAAGGAAAAGTTCTCCGCAATCTTGCCAAATCGGGCGTCAATCTTTCTGACGAGTCTGAAAAGCAGAAGCTAGAAGAAGCTCAAAAGAGGTTCAAGCCATTGACTGCTCATATGCAGAAGCTTTTTGCATCCACCATCGAAAAGGTGGTTGTATCCGGTAATCTCGACCGTTCTCCCGTTGCCATTAGTGCCTCTGCCAATGGAATTTCTCCGCAAATGGAAAAGCTTTTAAAGGCAAACAAGAACGATTTTATGGCCCAATACTATTTGGGGCAAAAAAAGATTCTTGAGATCAATCCGGAGCATCCTTTAATCCAGTCAATGTTGGATGATGTCGTTTCCGCCTCAGAGCCCGTCGAAGAGTCGGACAAGAATATGAAGTTGCTCTACTACTCCGCCCTCTTGCATTCCGGGTACGAAATATCCAATCCTGCCGAGTTTTCCCAGGCAATTGAAGACATGCTGCGTTCCAAATATGGACTGAGCTCTACAAGCAAACGTGAGGAAACCCAGGAGGATTTATTTTCTCAAAAGGAAAATCCCATGTTTTCGTTCCCAAATATGGAGGATTTTGGCTTAAATTCGGAAGAGGCCGCAGAAGCCAACCTTGACGAGAAAATGGCTGCTGAGTATGCGGCCATGGATGCTGCTGCAGAGCATGAGGAGATTTAAATAAACATTTAATGATCATCAGCCCCCCCCCCCCAACGCCTACTCAACATCACCTAATTGCTTGCGTTTGGTTCCTGCTGTTCTTTTTCGGTTACGTTTATTGGCTACAAAATCATTTTGCACGCATGTCAATTTTCTTGATGTAAATGGAATCCAGCGGCGTGCTATCGTTAGCGATGATGGTCTTACTCCTTTTCGCCCTCTTCGAAGCAGTATGAAGATGCAACTGCCAGGAATTGGCCGGAAAGATCAAAATCCAACGCTGAGATGCTCGTTGGGAAGCCTGGAAATATTTTTATCCGCCTTTTTGCCACAAGATCCCAAATGCAAGCAGAAGCATCTGAACCGCCGGTCGCAAAAACAAGCGACCTAGTTTAAGAGCTTGTCCTTACTTTGGGTGGAAGGCAATCGCATTTACAGGATAAACGACCTCAGTAGGCTCTTGCTCTGTCACCATCGACCGGTGGCATTTGAAGGCATATTTTTTTGCTTGGTCGCCGGCTTCAATGTAATCCACACTCACTCGCCCCTCGATTGATGAGCATACGAAAACTAAAGTAAGAACGTGAACGGGAACTATTCGGATCGATTGGGCAAATTCGAACGCATCTTGTTTGGTATTTCAGAGAAGACTCCCGCTTTTGGATGCAATCCAACTTGGGCGAATTAAGATCGACCTCGAAAACATCGATGTTTCTATTCGCCATTCCCACTACAATGCGGTATGCACCTGTCGACGGCACTGGCTGGCAATCGATTGCATATACTTTGTCAGAAAGCACAACGTTGGACACCAATTTCGCCGTGGACGATGGACCACATGTGGATTCCCAGAGCATCAGGTGTGAATCCCAGCTTCCAGATACAAAAAACCCTACAACGTAAATGCACAGCGCAAACTTGAGCCAGGCAGCGAGCAAATCGACTTGATTGGAGCCAGGTGAGCATCTTTTACTTCCGAAACGACCTGCTCTTTTTCCCAGTCAATGCTAGCAAAATATAAAACAATGATGTATGCACCAGTATAGACTTCCAGAGAGACCACCTGTCCATATTATTGGCCGGTCAAGGCCGGCTGTCAGTATGCATGCGTCCAGGATGGATCTGTTATTTTCGGGGACTATTCTCGAGACAAGTTTATTTAGTTGGGTATCGTGGACCTGGACAGAACCATCCCACGAGGTTGCTAGAAGATATTCGGGATTACAACCAGGCTCTTTGAAAAAACGTAGAGAAGAGATTCCATCCTTTGGCGGGCAAATTAGCTCAAAGTCGCCATCGTTGAGTAGTGGAGAGACCATGGTTGAAAATAAAATTTTATTGAAACGATGCATCGCCAATATGCCGGCCATTTTAAATTGCAAACCTCATTTCGGGGCTGCATTGTAATTTTCCAAATACAACTGCAACATTTCGGGCACCCAAAGTTATGATCGGCCGCCAAAGTGAAATGTATGCACCAATTTTGTGATCATTGCAGGGAGGCAAAAGTCGACACGATAAACAAACTTTTAGAGAACATATCGAATGATACTGATGCCTCATGCATTTCCTCCTCCATCAGAACCCAGATATGTCCTCGCATTGCAAAAATCTCGGACCTCTTATCCGAAATCAATGGCTCGATCAAGTTATTCCGTATTTTACCAAGTAGATTTATAGAGTCAAAGCTAGAAGCCACATATCCAAAAGAGCTTGATGAGGCGAAAAATGTGTTCCACTGCGCAGTGTCAGGTAAATACGGCTTGAGCTTAACATGAGATGATGAGTAGCGCTTTAATGTGCAGATTCTTTTTTCTGCCAGGGCCACAGCAATAAAACCCCATCTAACACTGTGATTGCAAGGATAGATTTAGGGCTGGGCCAGACAATCTTTGGGACGCCATGGTGGCATCCACATGATGGGGCCCATTTAAAATTTCCATTTTAAACAGTACAATGGGCTACAGGTTTTACACCAAAATTGCTTGTTTTGTGTAATTTTATTAAATCATGGGGTCACCAATTACTTTGGAATCGTAGATCAATGCAATTAAAGCGATGCGAATAATGAAATTTGCAATCCCGTGATCGAAATTTAATTTACTCGGCGCTTAAAACGTCTCATGTGTAGCATTCGGTCTCTCGATCTGTCAACACTCAATTTTGGCACTTATCTTTTTCTCGTGCTTGCATTTTCGGGTCTCCTAGTTTATGCAATTATTTTTATGAATCAAAGTCCAGGGACACCCATCAATGCAGCTGATCAACTCAAGATGGTCGAATATACCATCCAGCCATTGCAATCAAAAGGCCTAGGAAACAATAGCATGGCTGTGAGGCCCAATGCTTCAAGCATTTTATTTACCACTTTGGTTTCATTTGTGCTGCGATTGTGCGCCATACTTTGTCTCAATTTCCTGATCATTGATTTTAGCAATTTGCACCCCGAAATTGGACTATTGGGATATTTTACCTTTTTATTGGTGGCATTATTAATTGTCTGCAAAATCAACTTTGAGGGGCTATTTGAGAAAAGGGCTGTATCGATCTTTGGGCCTTCAACCCTGTGCGTTTCGCTGTATTCGTGTAGCCAATTGAATCATCTTTTTGCAAAAGCATTGGAGGAAATATTTGGCCGATGGTCGAACATTCATATACCCAACCACATCGATAAAAATGCGCTATCCAAAAACATTTCCATTCTGTACGAATTTACACATGCCATGACTTCGCACTTGGAGGGCACTTATTTTTTCGTCCACAGAGCTCCAATCACACACGAAGACGAGAAATTTCTGCTGATGGTTGCCTATAATAGCTATATTGACACTATTTTTGAGGAATTTCTTCACGGCCCCGTATATTGGCACGTTTTTTGCTACTTTGACCCCCAAAGCTCATTTGTTGCAGCGTGCAAGGCAAACTTTGACAACGTTATTTCTGCCACCAACACTTCGAAATATCAAAAGCAATCTGCTTTGAAGACACCCGTTGCAGATGCCAGGATTTTGGGGTTTCTGCACAAGAATGTTGAACTACTTATCCCTTACTATGCGCATGGATACTACCATGCCATTTGCATCCATGATGATCTTAATCTTGTTCATGCCAGGTCGATGGAAATCCTCAGATTGGCTTCAAACACAAAATCGACCAAACCGCAAATTGAGGCATGCTTCGGAATAGCGAATTTATGCAAGCCGTTGCAAGACTGAAGGAACTTTGTCCCGAAAAAATCCCGCCAAGAATCCTAATTTTGTATCCAGGGGCAATACCCAGCCCGATCTCACTATATCTAGAAACTGCAAATCAAGCCGTATACGCGGTTTTGAACGGCCAAAATTTTAATAATAAATCGGTAGATTAGCAAATGCGGTCTAAATCACGTGAATCGATTTGTTTTCATGTATTTTTCGGGCTTTCCTCGCAACAGAAACATATCGGAGAACGATCCAGTTGAGGATGAAAATGCAGAAGATCTTTTCATTGGATGCATTTCAATGGGCGAAGCCGGTTGCGAGCGAGATAAAGGCCTAATCGATAAGCGGGGCAAATGATACTCACTCTGTTGAAAGATTTTTGGGATGGTACGCTTCGATTTCAGACCAAATCATATCTAAAATTAGAGTTGGGCAAAGTAAACTTCACCTCTAATGAGATCAATATCTTTGATATCTTTAATATGTTCAAATGAGGTGTCAGAAAAAGGAGTGCCCACCAACTAGCATGTTAGCGCGAGAAAATGGCTACCAAATCTCGCTGCTTGAAATAGCCCGAAAGATAGGGGTGATGAAGGGCCTCCTTGACGGATATTCGATCGAGAGGATCAATACAAAGCATTTTGTCCAATAAATCGATTGCTCCGGGGCTTAGCTTGGGGAACAGCGCTTTGAAGGAGGATCTTGTACAATGCGGCTGGGATCGAAGGAATTGCTGGCTCTAAATGGATAAACAGCCGGCAATTGGTACTCTTTTGCTTTTCAAGCGCGAAATGAAATATTCAGAGGGAGAGCCGAGAACCTCCAAAATCAAGGTCATCTGGTCAACGGCTAATTGTGGGAAAACGCCATTTCATACCATGCTTTCCTGGAAACAGCACCTGGCCACTGACTAGCTCTCCGAAAATACAACCGGCCGCCCAAATGTCAACTGAATATAACGATCACAATTACAAGACGCTACCTGCTTCGTCATAATGGCCGTGTGATAGCATGATCTCCGGTGCTCGGTACCACCTAGTGGCAACGTATTCAGAAAACAAGGAGTCTCTTGGCTCTCGAATATTATCAACCAATCCGCGGGACAAGCCAAAATCACATATCTGATGATTAAACGCATGGGGTGGCGTGCTACCTTCAGGTCGCAATTGGAATTGACCAAAATGTTTCCAGGCTTCAAGTCACGATGCACAACATTACATGAGTGCATGTAGTAAAGCGCCTTTAAAATCTGATACAGAAAATACTGATAGTGAGCATCGGTCATTTGCTGTCCTGACCGGATAATTTGATGAAGATCCGCCTCCATCAAGTCCTGCAGTACGTAGCTAAGGATTAAAAAAAGAAGTGTACATCTCTTCAAAGCATGGCGACACTGGAAGCAGAATTCCTTTCAGTGAAACGATGTTTGGATGGCCCGAAAGGTGTTTGAGTATTTTAAGCTCCCTCAATGTACGCTTGGCCAATAAAATGTTGGTGAAAATTTTTTTGATCTTTTTAACGGCAACCTTTTCACCGCTTTTTTCGTGAATAAATGCGCTAAAAGTTAAAGATCCAATGTTTGCTTACGCTACGATTCCATATGCCCCTGTTCCCAAGTATCGTAGGAGAGAAAATCCCTTGTCGATTTTAAACTCATGTTGGAGCTCTTCCTTGTGCTTTGAAAGCCTTTTCTCCCTTACGGGCTGGTTTGCATAGCCATTTGTACCGGAGCCAGAAGCTGCCTGGGAGTCTCCAGAAACATCCGATGCCGTTTTGGACTGTACTGATGCTGTCGGAATGAAACTATTGGAAAGACCCCCGATTACCCTCATATTTCCAGAGTACATTGAACCCGACAGTGGAAAGGCTGGTTCGTATATTTATAAACTTTCATTTCGACATAAATTTCGACGAGACAACAACTGAAACGCAATTACCAATCGGATCGGCATACTCCAATTCATACAATTTGCAAAAGTAGCCCAGTTTTTAAATTAATTTATCGTCACATTTTTCTAATCAATTTCCCAAACAAGGTGGAGGCAGTTCCCCCGATGATTTCAAGCTCAACAAAGTCCCCGCAACACAATACCCCGTCGTCTCGGTGTAAATTTGCCATGGTTTCCTGGTATCCCTCTTTTATAATGACCATCTTGTTTCCTTGGTTCCTACCGCGCCACTCTTTTTCGGCCCTTCTGCTGGGCCCTTCCAGCAAAACAAGCTCTTTCTTCCCGATCCATTTTTCTTTTACAAGATCATCTGCGATTTGGTAAAACCGGTCAATAAGCCGTCTTAATCTTTTGCTCTTGATTTCTTCCGGGACGTCATCGCTCATCGTTCTTGCTGCGTGTGTCTTTGCTCGTTGCGAGTATGAAAATAAATATCCCGTATCGTACTTTGCAATCTCAAGCAGCGAAAGAGTTTCTTCAAACTCAGCATCGGTTTCGCCACAAAACCCCACAATGATATCGGTAGAAATTGTGACGCCCGGAATTGTGTCCCTAATGGTGTTTAAAAGATCGATGTAGGCCTCTCTGGTGTATCCTCTCCGCATTCTGTCAAGTACACTAGAAGAGCCTGATTGTGCTGGCAGATGGATGTGTTTGCAAATGTTGCTCCTTTCGCTCATTAGTTTAAGTAAGGACATTGGAAAATCTTTTGGATGCGGGCTAGTAAATCTAAACCATGTTTTGGGGAATTTCTCGGACAAAATATCCAAAAGATCCGCAAATCTTGCAACGTTAGCGCCGGCAAGCTTTTGCTTGTAAATGGTTTTAAACCCAGGCGCCAGGTGTGATGCGTCTTCAAGAGTTGCAGTTGCAGCCATCGTTTGATCAAGATACGAGTTGACATTTTGACCCAAAAGCGTCACTACTTTTACATCTTCTTGCTCAACCAAATGCCTAACCTCATTAATAATGGTGTGGAAAGGTCTGGACCTTTCCCTTCCTCTGGTAAAAGGTACAATGCAATAAGAACACATGTTGTCGCATCCGCGCATAATGCTAACAAACGCAGCCTTTGATGAGGGGTCTACTCTGACAGGCCTTAGCTCGGCATATGTCTCTTCGATCGATAACTGTACATTAATTGAAGGCATTCCAGTTATCCCGGTTGTCCTTAACAATTGGGGTAAAGATCTATATGCATCTGGACCGCAAACCACATCTGCGCATCTTTTCCCTGTAGTCAGAACCCCTTTTAATCTTTCGGCCATGCATCCCAAAATGCCAACCAATAAAGGCCGTTGGCTTTGTTTCTTTTTAAGGCCCAGTTTGGAGTTTGCATGTTCATGACAGTGTCGTAATGCATCGATGCGTTCAAAAATTTTGGTTTCCGCATTTTCACGGATCGAACAAGTCATCAATAGTACTGCATCGGCCGGTGTTGTTTGTGGATCGGAGAATTTCGCGATAAGGTTAAAGCCAGCGTCTAGCAATATGGAGCGAACGAGCTCAGTATCGGATACATTCATTTGACACCCATATGTCTCCAGTGCAACTGTTCTCGGAAAAGTTCCCTCCTGCGTGTTCAAATTCAAATCTCCAATTATTTCTTCACAATCGGTGGGAGATGTTTGGTGGTGAAAAGTAGACGACTCAGTTAAGCTGTTCCCTGCATCTTTTACATGTAAAAAATCGCTGAGCAAAGGGCCTTGTTTGGGCAAAACCCTTTGTTGCGTAGAAAAAGCCCTCCTTAATTGCAAAAAGAAAGTAACTTTCTGGGACATTAAATTTAAAAAATGAGGTCCAGAATTGACGAAATTCGAGGCCACATCGGACAGAACGATGTCGTTCTTGTTGCGGTCACGAAAGGACGCACCGTTGATGAAATTCTACAGGCCTATTCATATGGAATAAGGGATTTTGGCGAATCTTATGTGGGTCAATTTCCATTAATCATGTCTGCCCTAGGTACAGGAGCTAGTACAGAAAGCAAAGGAGGTTAATATGCTTGCCACATAATTTTGTCAGTGTCCTCCCGATATTAGATGGCATTTCATCGGTGCTTTACAAAGCAACAAGATTTCCGCACTGGCAAGTAAGCGTGCTTCTTGCTCGTTTGTTTATAGAAATCCCAAATATATTCATGATCCACTCGATATCTTGCACCAAACACGTTCAAATATTGTAGGCGGCTCTACACGAAAAGAAGCTTTGTGTCCTGATCCAAGTCAACGTGTCGCGTGAGCTTCGTAATGGTGTTTTGTGACAATTTCTAGAAAAGTCGGGTGTCGCGCCTGAATATGACGCCATCAATAGCATGACGTGCTTTATTGAAGAAAATGCGCCCAACCTAGTTCTCAAGGGCTTTATGTGCATTGACGAAAAATCGCCGCACATACAGGTCGATTGCGCGAGCTGCTCATTTTCCAAAATGAACGCCATCGGTAAACGGTTTCGGGGCTTTCCTCAATTAAGCATGGGGATGACCGATGACTATAAACACGCCCTGAAACATGGAGCTACCATCATTCGGGTCGGATCAGCCATATTTGGGACCTTAAAAAAGTAGGAACCTAATATATGGGATCATTTATTTTAATGCTCGAAACCACTCTACACTCATCTGCCAGCGATACTGCCTCTTCCCTTTCCTAGAAAACAAATAAAATGTCAACATTTTCTTACAGGAAGCGAAAGCTCTGAGATGATGTTGGCCAATTTCAGTGCTTTGTCAGCTTGCTCTGTTTGCTTGTAATATTTGGCCAAGGCGAGGGCAATTTTTGCCCAAAAGGAGTCTAAATAGGAGACGGACTCGTTCTAGTCATTAAGGAGTGCAACACGTGCCTGATTGTACTTTTTGCTATTGTCCAAGAAAAGCTTTCCATTTACAAAGCACTTGAGAAGCGACAGAGGAAATCGATCCATTTTTGTAGCGCAGAATCCATTAACGTTCAAATATAGCTCTGCGAGGGCGCCTGCTGCTTCTAGCCGTGCCTCATAGATTCCGGGAAGAGAAACTTCCCAGAACTTGAAAATCTCTTCAATGTTTTCGCTAAATTCGATCCTGGAGGAGCTGGACGAAAAGCAAGGCTTGCATTTGGTGCCTAAGTTTGATTAACCCACAACCACTGCGTTACCAACTAGCAATGCGGTCAAGTATGCATTCGCTGAATTGCTCTGTAAAAGTGCATCTGGATACGCATGGTTTTGATGAAAATTCTCTTCCAAAACCGAACCAAGGGCAGTCCACATCCTGGGATCCTCGGGTCTCAATTCTTTGGCTTTTCTGAAGCAATAAATTGCAGCGGGTCGATCCTCTTGAAGGGAATACACATGGCCCAGGCCAAACCATGATCTATAGTCAAAGGGAGAGATTTCTTGATCAGTTGCAAATAGTGCACTTACCTAGTGCGCATCGATATCTATCAATGGCCTCATCCAGCCGCTTGGATTGGACTAGCTCATGCCCGGAAAGAGTCCAGGCCATAGAATAGCCTGGATCTACGGTCAGCGCTCTGCTGAACATATCTAAAGCAGCCTGAGAATCTCCATTTAGCGAAAATAAGTTTCCAACAACAATCAGAGCTACAGCAGATCGTTCATCGATTGATTTAGCGCGGGCTGCCAATAGCTCCAGGGACACAAAATCTTCACTTAGAAATAGCAGGTTTGCCAGGATGTCAAATCCTTCCAACGAATAGTTGGAAATCGTCATGTCCAGAAAAGATTGAACCAAAGGCAAAAAGGAGGTCGATGCAGAAGCACTCTTGGTTCTTTTTAAAATTTCATTTTCAAGTACAAAAAGCCGGATAAATTGCGAAGCTTTGTAATGCTCGGGAAAGCCATTGAGCATGGAAGAATACTTTTCTAAAGAGGACTCCCCTGCTTCGAAGCAGGGGATCAACTCCTTATGGCATATTATCTGAAAAAACGGGAACAAAAACAGCTGCTGGAGATCACAATCTGATTGAACCTGTTTCACCTAAGAGAAGCACGAATACAAACCTGCTCTGCTCCGCTGATCGTTTGAGACAGGTAATACCAGCACGACCAATTGCCAGCATACTGAACTAGGGAAGCCCTAAAAGATGCGGCAGCCTTGTTTCTTGAGTTTGACTTGAATAAAATGACTCCTTTTCTTCAAAGTTAGACAAAGAAAAGTAATTACAAAAACAGCAGAAATGCTCTGGCAATTCCCTCAGATGACTTTGATAGAGCGACTTCTGTTCGGCCAAGTAGTGGGAACAGCGCGTTTTTCAATGCGCTTCTCCATTGAACTACTTTCGAATAGTAATACTCTTTTGAAACGCATCGAAAATCAAGAGTCACACATTGCGAAGTCTCTCTTTCAAGTTTTAGAAGATCAAAATAGATGCACAAGAATTGCCCAAGTGGGCAGCCAGCTTCTTCCCATTTCGAGTAAAAGTGGGAGGCTCTTGCAAATGCTCCAGTTGATAAGCAGGACCATGCATATCTTGCATCGGATTCTGGCATTTTGGCTCCCACTAAAATAAAGGCCTCTGAAAGTAAAGAGGGAAGACAAGGAGGCACCCCGGAATTAATTTGGCAAATCCTATTCGAACATAAAGCAATCAACACGGGATTACCATTCCTTTGCATAGGGTAAAGAATAGATATGACAAAGAGTAAAGGATAGCGCAAGTTCGCCTTTTAAGTGATCCATCCACAAAATTACAAATTTATTTTCACTTAAAAATGAAACTTAAAATCGGGAGCATCGATGGATTCGTCAGAATTTGCCAGAATCTCTCTGGACAAGATGTTGGACGAAAGACCCAATGTCTGGCGATTTTTAGCAATACCTTCGGCTATTAAGCGCTCTTGTCTAAGACGGAATGCCATGTGTGCGCCAAATAACTGCTCCGCGCGGATTTCAGATAAAGTGGCGTCAATGGAATGCCAATTCTCCAAATTTGCCTGCAGGGGATGCTTCTCGGCATGTTCCGAAGCAGCGACGTCCCTAGGCCCAAATCTCAAATTATCTCTCGGACCATAGGCTCCATATGTCTCATCTATAACTTCGTTTCTATTATCTTGCGCCAAATAATTCTCGAAAAAGGGTGGCTTAATGAAAGACTAGAGGGTGAAATTATTTTCAAATCACATACCATGTCTAATTGCTGAAAATAAAATTTACCATCTCACCCTCACCCTAAGCCTTTGAATGCAAATTTTATTAAAAATTTAATTTCCAAATATATGAATACGGCCAATCAGACGATCCACATGTCCACTGGTGGGAAATGGCCAATCGGAGCAGGAAACAGGGCAATTATGTAAAGTTCTTTTAACGAGCCATTTTTAATGCCATGAATAATAATAGCGGTGAAAATATTGTATTTAGGTCGTCGAAAGAAGAGTATTCAGCATACTCAGAAACATCGGCGTATTCAGCAACATCGGACGAGGAGGGGCCATACGAATGGGGCGGAGATGGATACATGAATACTAAATTTCCAAAGCCGGATATCCCATATGTTGAGCTTATCGTAGAGGCATTGGAAAGTGCAGCACCAAAAAAAATGTTAACGCTTACGGAAATTTATAAAAGGATCATGATGAAGCATCCATACTTTAAGACGGCCCCGTCAAGGTGGAGAGTAAGGCAGTAGCATTTTTATCTGTAGAACTCGATCAGACACAACCTTTCCTTGCACCCGAGATTTGCAAGGGTCGCTCAGGCAGACAAGTCAAAAGGATCATTTTGGAAATTTGCTACGGGAGATTCTAACGAAGAGCCCAAGCCACAAAGTTCGTTAAAAATGAGCAATTCAAAGAGGCAAATGAATCCCCGCATACTGGCTGGGTATAAACAGGCCATTAACTTTTCTCGTGTACAAAATCCGGAAAATAGCCGACCGATATTCTCTGTCAAACATCCAGCTTCGTTTCGAAAAAAGCAAAAGAAGGTTAAAATAAAGAAAAAAAAGAAACATACGGAAGGATACACCGATTTTTATGATGACGACAGCTCCCTATCGCCTTCTTTGAGATGCTGGTCTCCGATAGCCCAAATTTCGCGGCTCTCCTCGGCAGGAGAATCTGATGATGAGAAAAACGAATGCCAGCAAAAAAGAGGCAAACTAATTTTAAATCTTGACTATGGCGAAGATTTGAATCCTGTAAATATCTTTTCATACTTAGACAACTTGAAACCGGTGGAATCTCCAGTCATATGGTTCAAGGCACAAAACTCGAATCAACGAGCAGAAGCTGAATATGGCTATTCGCATTCGTATTATAAAAAAAAATATTGGATACTGCCTCAATACAACTATGCTGCTCAATGCAATTATGCTGCTCACTATCAAGCCGCCATACCCCGCCCATCTATAAAATCGATTCCAATTGCATATCCATCAGTAAGAAAGATAAACAATGCAGGCAACAGATTGTCGGATCAAAATACAATTTTTTGCTCGGAATGATAGAATAGAGGAGGATATACAAATGAACGACAACTCACGCTAGCAAAATGATACCGTTTCACCGGGCCAGGGGATCGCATTAGTTGAAACGCTTTTAAAATGGTCCTAAAAGCAGCGAAAAGAGCTTCTTTGGAAGTCAGGAGAGATAGATCGCTTCTGAAGCTTCTAAGAAAATAAATGCACAAACATTTAGCAACCGATAAAGTTCCCGTGGAGATCGAATTAAATTGACGAGATTAAAAGGTTGATGTGGCCAATCAGAGAGGTTTCAGCTTTGGCAATCACAGAAAATACGCACAATATGGAAAACAGGGATGATTCCGTAATTTGAGCCGGCTTATTTGCATAAAAGTCGACCAGCGTATCGAATGCATCTTGAGCATTGAGAAGATTTTCTGCGATGATAAAAAGAAGGTCATGAAGGGAATTCAGAACGAAATAATCAAAAAAGCCGGAGCGAAGCAGATTTTCGTAGCAAAAAAAAAGGTACTTTACTTGAATGCCTATTGAGTTCAGCTGCGAAGCTTGCCTATGCAAGAGCATAAAAGGATCCTCCTGATACAGTGCATCTTCTTGCTTGGTCCCAGCGGGATCATCCCCATCATTACCATGATCATCATCGTCATCACGAGGGTGTTTCAGCCGTTGCATGTAACTGATCAGAATTTCGACGAAAGTTTGAACAGAGCCAAATAGCGCCTTCAAATTGGCTTCTATTTCGTGCGCATTTTTCAAAAACTCGAGACAAATAGCTTTCGGTCTGCAGCTCATTAAAATTAAAATTTACATCCATTGAACGACAATAAATTGTGGAATGAATGGTCAATTAAAACACGACAAATTATGGCAAGTAAACGATGATAAATTGTGGCAATTAAAAGCCGATAAATTGCACCACTATGCCACTCGGTGGTACATATAAACACTCAAAAATGTCCAAGACATCACAAAATGTATAAAAACATCCTCATTTTATCATACATTCTCGTTATCTTTGGATTCTCTCAGTATCATTGTGCAAGCCCATTGGAGGAAACTATGGAGGTGTCTCAAGATGCAGAAGGAGCTGCAAACACAGCTGGGTGCAAAGGCGATCGATGCAAATTAAAGGTCAAGTTTGAAGAGAAAGGACATCTTCATCGTCCATGCCGTGAAAAGTGCAGGGATTTTGAAGGCTGCGATTCATCTGACGACGGCAGAGGATGGAATTTTGCCGGCAGAGAGACGATTGAAATAGAAGGTATCAGAAGGGGCCATCACCATCACCATCACCATCACCATCATCGTCACCACCACCACCGTCATCACGACCATCGTCACTGCCATCCATATGACAGATGGTGTGGTAACTTCTATTAACAATCTGCTTCAATTCGCCATCTGCTTCAATTAACAAAATAAATTTTTTGCAATTGWATTGTGTGTAGAATTTTAAAATAGAAGAATCGCTTTTTGCATGTGATGATTTGAACTCAAATGTACAACATAAAATCTTTTCGAAATTCAACTAACTACACGTACTGTCAACTTAGCAAGGTTTGCACTCTATTTTTACCGTAGATGGGTATGACAATTTCTAAGCTTCTGAGCGATCTCTTTGGAAAAAAAGAAATGCGAATTCTTATGGTTGGTCTAGATGCTGCCGGGAAAACGACCATCCTTTATAAATTAAAGCTTGGCGAAATAGTTACCACCATCCCAACGATTGGGTTCAATGTGGAAACCGTCGAGTATAACAAGGTCAACTTTACCGTTTGGGATGTCGGCGGTCAAGACAAGATCCGTCCGCTCTGGCGCCATTATTTCCAGAACACTCAAGGTACCTGATGATGATTACGTAACCACCTGCTACCTACCATAGGGCTAATATTTGTTGTTGATAGTAATGATCGAGAAAGAATCTCCGAGGCGCAACAAGAGTTATCGCGGATGCTAGCCGAAGACGAGCTTCGCGACGCCGTCCTTTTAGTGTTTGCCAACAAGAAAGACCTTCCAAATGCCATGAACACTGTTGAGCTTACGGAAAAATTAGGACTCCCCGGTCTTCGCTCGCGCGGATGGTTTATTCAGCCCACGTGCGCAACGACTGGCGAGGGGCTATATGAAGGGCTTGATTGGCTATCCAACAACATTACTTCTAAAAAATAGTCTCGTTTTCTAATATACTACTATTACTACTACTACTACTACTACAATAAACCCACTGTAAAGCCAGGCTTCATTTCTTAGCTTTGCCCTTGTAACTAGTTGAGCGCTGTTGGCTGCTTGGTATCGATTGGGTGTGCGGTGGGAGTAGTTTGCAAGGGGAGGTTTATTAGTTAATTTATGTTGTCATTATGGTGCAGGGTTGTATATTTATAGCGTGGCTGGCTATTATTGCCTTAGCCTGAGAAATAGGGCGTGTTTTGAGAATGGACTATCTGGCGGAAGATACTTGTCATAAAAATTTACAAGAAACGATTCGCCCTTAAATCCAAACCGGTTATATAGTATCAATGCAGGGTTATTTACAAACACATGGAGCGTGATGTCGGTTTCGGGACACTCCTATTTGATGAGCGCTGGTTGACAAACCTTAATTAAATGGTACAGAATGGTTGCCCCAACGCCTACCCTTTGCCAGTCTGGATGGACGATCAAATGCGAAAGATATCCGGAAGACGAGATCAAACCCGCACCGATGACCAATGATTGATACTTGGCTATGACCGTGTATTCTGGCGCGAACAGGGCATCCTTTACTAGAGAACGTTATTATCCAACCAAATACCATCTATGCCAGGCCAAAAGAATTGACACAGCAACGAATTGACGCAGCTAAGATCTTTTTCACAAAGTCGCAGATACTGGATTGAGTGTGCACACTTGTGTGTATTCGCAGGATTGACTCTGCCAAGCAGTTCTTTGTGAAGAGCAAGTTTCCTGGGAAGAGAAAGTAGCGACATAACAGAAAGAGTGACGGGAATATCATATCCCAGTCGCTGGCTATATATTTCTTTGGGGGGCTTGCTTTTCTTCTCTTTGGTAAAGGAGGATGTCTCTATTTTATAATTTGGTGTGAATGGCTTCTCCAGGGCCTGTATGGGTTCCCTGCTAGACAGATACGATAGGAAAAATTTGAAAATCGAATTATCTAGTCAAAAAGTGTCATCGGGGACGTACTGTGTGAAATATCAACATCATTGCTGGCGGAAGGATCTGGAATTGGGATATTTTCCCAATAAGAAAGCGGGTCCATACAATTGAAAAGTTGAGAATTTATTACAATTTAAGTGTGGTTTGGGAGACCAGCCTTTTCAGATGCAAATAGTCGGGCGAAAGGTCTCCAAAAATGTTGAGCTCGCCCCTGGGATTTTTGGAAATCTCAGCAATCGACGCTGAACCCCTGTGGACCATCAGTGTAGATGTGGCCTCGTTAAGGATGCATCGCAAATAAGGCAAGACGGAGGCGATTTGCGCGCGTAGTGTTAACAAAGAGAGGTTCCCGTTAATTATTTGAATCGATCCAAAGTCAGCGGGCTTTATGACGGGATCGTATTTGGAAAAAAGAAGTGCCACAATATCATCATCCTTTTTCTCAATTTCATGAACCGGCAACGGCTCCAATATGTACTTTGTGCCCTCATCATCATCATCCTTTGTCGATGGCATGGTGGCCATTTTGCCTTTAATCCGTGCAATTTCTACATTTTCCTTGGAGTGGAACACGAGCGACGAGATCAGAGACTCGGAAAGCGTGATGTGGAATATGTTGGTCAATTCAGAAATATTGATCCTCTTTCCCTCTACAAGAGCAAGAACGATTTCTTTTGATGATGGCGAGGAAGAGGCCGTAGATAGGTCGTCGCCCTCGTCAATGTAGACGTCCGAAAATGCCAACTTGTACCATTGTGAAAGATAAATCGTTTCATCTGAGCCTCCATGTAACAAAATCAATTTTTTTGGCATCAATTGCGTTAAGAGGGACTTCAAGGCCCTTCCATCGGACCTGATGAAATAATCAGTCCACTTAAATGAACATTCAATCTTTGAGCTTGTGGAAAATGGAAATTCCTTCACAAGCCGACAATAGGGATCCGAAATGACGTCTTCGTTTTCCTTTGCGCCCAATGAATTGAGGGGATCCGACGAGAGGACACCAAGGATAGAAAGTTGATCTCCCAAGCTGGGCTGATGCTTCTGGGACAACGTGGAGGCTGCAATTTCGAGCGAGGAAGTATCGGTCTTTTGTTGGTCAAATGAAAACATGGGCCAATCTGCTGGATCCAGTAGTTCCCCATAAGCAGATAGAGGCCGTCTTTTCTCTTTGTGTGGGAAAATGAACCCATTGGACATGGTGAAGCTTGCCATCCGCGAAGACGGGTGTGTTTTGTCGAGAAATCCGCTTTTCAAGGACGGATCTGCTACAGACCTACCAGGCTGCGGTTCATTTTCATCATCGTGGTTTTGGTTGTCTTCCTCATGCAGATCCTCATCCTCTTCTTCTTCATCTTCTGCCTCAATGGTGGAATGCATTTCCTTTTTTGAAAGCTTTGGAATCTCTTCCTCGGAGAGCACAATTCTCCTGTAATACTAAATTAGATGAATTTGTT
>NW_013546300.1:0-675 GCF_000760515.2 Mitosporidium daphniae
TTTTTCCTATAGGGTTTCTCGCAGGAGGGTACCCCTTTTCTTAGAGGGAAAATGCAAAATACAAAATTGCCATAGTGGAGCCAGTGTTTTGCATCTTTTTTTTTTCATTATCTAGATAAGATAAGATAATTTGCTGATTCCAAAGATAAGATAAGATAAGATAATACAGAAAAACGCTAAAGATAAAGATAAGATAAAAGATAAATCGATTAATCAATCGATCATTAAAACGGCGATAAAATCGATTTTTAAAAATAAATACTGATACATTGCAAAAAGTGTCCTTCCCCTTAGCAAATTACTCTTATTCTTACGCATTCGTTTTCTTTCTTAAATAATTATATAATATATGTTATACACCATTACAATAAGTCAATAACAGTACCAAACACCAAAACAAATACTTTTCCTCATATTTATTTTGCCCACTTGTAATTCTGTAGGTAACTAGACTGTATCTGCTCTTCTGATCTGTAGTCTCTAGTCTGCAACTCTGCATTCGTCAAACTGACGTTGCAGTTTGAGTCTAACATTATAATAACGCTATTAGACAACAGAGGGAATCATGCACGAAAAAATATGAGGAAAAGTATTTGTTTTGGTGTTTGGTACTGTTATTGACTTATTGTAATGGTGTATAACATATATTATATAAAAATTTAAGAAAGAAAACGA
>NW_013546299.1:0-674 GCF_000760515.2 Mitosporidium daphniae
CCACTCCCAGTAGAATAGTTTTTTTTTTAGTCAATTTTATTTAATTGTATTTTGTTTTAAATTTATTTTTGTACTTTTCCCTTATTTTAATACATTTTAAAATGAACCCTTTTAATACAAGTTTCTTCCCTTTTGGAAAATACCCTTAAAGCCTAACCACTGAACCATCGATGCTTACAACATTCTCCCTTTATTAAATATAGTATCTTATACATTCAATATAGCATCTTTATACATTCTGGCACATTAGTGACTAGTAGCTATTCTTGCATAATTTAATTGTGTCAAGGTCGAATCACAATTTTACAAATACACATGTACTTCCTATCTTCATTACCAATACTATTTTTTTCTTTTTTTTTTCTTTTTGTGTGGCTTTTTTTGTTTTCGGATGGACACTCGGCAAACTGACGTCGGCGAGCCTAATGTCGTTTCGGAAGTAACCGGAAACATAACCGATAACATATTATCTTCGATCCTTCCCGATTTTCCTTGTCACGGCAATCAGAGATGTAAAAGGTGAAACTTATACTGACATTTGAAAATGAACAAGTTGACGGAAAAATGTTTGTCATACAGAACTTAATGCGTAAAAGAGAAATGATTTAGATAATCAACCGAAAAATTAACTGTGACTTAAAATGGTGTTCCAGTTAAGTAAAATGTTTGTTAAT
>NW_013546298.1:0-672 GCF_000760515.2 Mitosporidium daphniae
TCAATTCATTTGAAATTGATAAGAAACTGAGGACCCTCATATATCACCACTGGTCAATATTTTCTCCTTGGACCAACATCGTAGCCTAAGTGACATTCTAACCTGGAGCCACTGTTTTAAATAAGGACCTTCCATAAATAACGATTTTTAGGATCACCAAAGATGATCTTGAAAATTTCACAAACCATAGAATTTCATTTAGGTCCACAAAAGAAAAAGGCAGTTTCTTTCGTATCGAAAGGCTTTTAAGCCTGCATCAGATGGAGAGAATTTCAGATCCTCTGCCTTCTTATAAATTTCAAATGAATTGAGGCTGGAGGCCTGTCAAATTGTATTCATAATCTTATCATCTACCTCTGTGCTAATTTCATATTCATTATTCAATAGATTTTTCTCAGAAATATAAAATATCGTACGAATGGCTTTTTTTCTTCTGCTCGATGTTGTCCCTCAAATATCTTCCGAGTAAAATCGGCTCCCATGAACAGGAAAATATTCTCAATGTCAAATTTTTGTCTTAAAAAATATTAAAAAGTAATGCAACGAATATGAATGCAAGGGTGAACACTGTGTCGATTGTGTTCATTTAGGTGAAAAAATTCTAGCCTGGCACTGTAAATTCCAATGTTTTAATTAATGTTATTAAAATTAAGGCAAAAATTTGACATTGAG
>NW_013546297.1:0-672 GCF_000760515.2 Mitosporidium daphniae
ATGTAAACAGCATCAAATATACTTGTATTCAATGTGAATACACTGTTATACCACGGTCTACCAGGAGAGGTACCCAAACGCCATGGCAGCAGACTAATCAAGGGACTCAGAAGCTTCCCTAATTTGCCGTTAGGATCGCGGGCGTAGCTTGGTCCCAACTCTCCAAAGCTTGGCGGGTATACGAACTACGATCAATTGAATTTCGAAACATATGATATGGTTTGAAATACATTTCTCAATTTTTTTGCAATTATAACTGGGTTTTTATTGAAAGTTAAAAAAACTTGTAAAAGGTTACAATATCACATTTAGGAAATATGTTTGACAATTAAAGAAAATAATGTCGTAAATAAAGACATACGCAGGCAGCATTTCGATTTCATCTAGAATAATTCACAATTTCGATAAAGGTGTGAAATCAGTTAAAAATTCAAAACGCACAACAAGATCTGTAAGACAGAACCACAGAACACCACGCAATGACAGACGCTTTACACACAGCTTGGGACCAAGCTACGCCCGCGTTCCAAGCGGCATTTTGTGGAAGCTTCTAAGTCCCTTGATTATTCTGGCTGACGAAAGGGATACGGCGTTTGGGTACCTCTCCTGGTAGACCGTGGTTATACCATGAGTTTTTAGTTCTATATGTAAACAGCATCAAATATACTTGGA
>NW_013546296.1:0-668 GCF_000760515.2 Mitosporidium daphniae
ATAAACATTTGATATTTTCTCTCTCTCTTTCTCTTAGCTTTTCTTTATCCTCTATCGTTTTTTTTTTTTCTCTTTCATTTTCTTCCTCTACTCGACTTTTAAAATACCCACGTTTTTCATTCTTCAATCTTTCGTTCTACCTGTTTCTCTTTCATGTTTTTTTTTTTTGCTTTTCACCTGTCCTGATTCAACCCCAGCCTACTTATTTACCATTCGATTCAAACATACTGCATATGTAATAGTATGCAACTTGATGGATCAATGGGTTGTCTACGACATTGCAGCACAGTTTCTTTCGTGCAACATCACCGATGCCCTGGAGTAACGAATGCTGAATATATTTTTACACCGTATACAGTTTGAATCTCGCGGGCTGGGCCTCCCCCCTTCGCTTTTGAATTGGCTCTCCCAAAGACAACCACATCAGGTTTTGTATATCGATACATTCGAAATCTACGGTGCTAGAAATATTATTTTCACCTTCTCTTTTCTTTTCTTTTTTTTTTAAATCTCGGCTCGAACCATCCCCCCTCCAAAAATAAAAGACCATACGTAATGTACTAAATACATAAACAGGGAGAAGACATAAGAAACAGGAGAAACGAACATTACACGCCGAAAGAGAACGAGGGAAAGAGAAAAGACGAGATTTAAAAAAAAAAGAAAAG
>NW_013546295.1:0-667 GCF_000760515.2 Mitosporidium daphniae
AAGGACCGGAGAAGCTATAACGATGTCTCTTCCTGGAAAATCAAAGTCCTCAATTTTTTCTATTCCAAGTGCACTAAGGAATAAAAGATGCGTCTCCCAGCGTCCTTTTAGTATTTCTGGGACAGTTTGAGGTATGAACTTTGTAAACTCGTCCTGTGTATAAAGCCTCAATACCTGTCCATTCTGGGTCCTACCTGCTCTTCCAGCCCTTTGTATTGCCTGGGCCTTGGAGATGCGAGATGTAACCAATCTTTCCATCTTTTCAATCGGATCATATATCTTTTGCTTGAATAGACCGGAATCTATTACAGCCACAACATGATCAATGGTGATTGAGGTTTCTGCCACATTTGTGGAGAGAATTACTCTTCTAGTAAACGTACAAGTTGGTGGCGGTGAAAAGATCTTTTCCTGAATCTCATTGTCTATGCCTGCGTGGAGAGGTAATAATTCAAGCCTAGCAAAAAAGTAATGCACTCTCCTACTTTGGCAGATCTTTAAATTGGCTGATTTCTGGATCCATATCGTGAATACCATCGTTTTGACCTAAATTCTTGATCCGCTCAATAATAGAATAAATTTCGCTTCGTCCTGGAAGAAAAACGAGAATTGATCCATTTTGGGAAGCATGCGAAAGAAAAAGCTGTCGGTTGATAAAATGAATGGC
>NW_013546294.1:0-666 GCF_000760515.2 Mitosporidium daphniae
GTCCAAAAACAGCAATCCCGAAATGCAAAAGGGTATGAAAGTAGTTAACGGAGAAATCTATAAAACGTATGCTATTTTTGAAAAACAAATTCTTTAGTTATGCGTATTTTTCTCTTTGGTTTTCTTTTCTTTTGTAACGCTGTTTTTGGACAATCTAATGATAGCTCAATCGTTGTAAAAACAAGCGAAAGCATTACTATAATTCCTAAAAAAGACAGTTTTAAAAAAACTGATTCTACTTTTAAAACGTCAAAATCAAAAACTCCAATTTTTGAAGGAATTATTACGTATCAAAAACGCATTCTGAATCCGAATCCCATTTTAATTTCAGATGAAGAATTTTATCAAACCGTGGAGAACAAAGGTGTTTCAAAAATATTATTTTATATAAAAGGAAACAGGTACAAGATTGTGAGCAACGAAACTATTTCAATTTTTGACCCTCAGGGCTATCGAGTATGTATAAAAGACATTATAAAAGACAAAGACACTTTTTATTGCTTGCCCGCAAATTTACCCGAAGATAAAAATCAAAAAATTGAGACTTCGAGCCAAAAAATAAATGTATTAGACAAAAATTGTTCCTCATTTTTAGTGAAAAGTCCTTTTGCTACACGTACCATTTTTTATAACAGCGAAACGTTAAAAGTAAATACTAGCTTGTGG
>NW_013546293.1:0-663 GCF_000760515.2 Mitosporidium daphniae
ACTGTAATAATTGTGAATTTCCACTCATGGGCATTCGGGTAGTGGAACCGGTTCCAAAACCCGATATCATTACTGTGTACCCTATTTGACTTGTTTTTTGCAATACATCATAGTTTTATTTATTTTTCTTCACTTGCACACCCATTTTAAGTTAAGGCTGGGCCATATCTTCTAAAGTGGGTATTTTAAACGAAAGAAAACCGCTTGATAAGCACCTACCCGAGTAATGACCCATCAGCTATTTTTCAGGTAGGTAGGTCGGTGCGGTTTAACGTGTCTCGGGTAATCCCTCTATCACAGTACACAAAATTAAAATAGCTTTATAGGTAACAATATTAGGTCTAAATAAACAAATTTTACAGAAATGGATAGCCGATGATGGGGGCTATCCACTTCCGTAAAATTTTTACTTAAAAAATACCTAACCGAGTAGTAAACCGATTGGATATTTTTGTCGGTGTGGTTTGACGGATCGTGAACTAAATGAATTATAATCGGTAAACCATAAGCTCTATATTTGAAAAAAATTACAGGAATGGATAGCTCTTGATTAGATCAATCCATTTGTGCAAAATTATCGCATTAAAAAATTTTACTAGGGTAGTAAACCGATTTACAATATTTTGCTTTGGTTGGTACGGTTTCACGGGTATCGGGTAACCC
>NW_013546292.1:0-662 GCF_000760515.2 Mitosporidium daphniae
GACTAATTCGCGTGATGGTATAAAATTTTTTCCCAAATCTGCGTTAGATGAGTCTCCATCGGATGAGCTCCATTAGAGAAGTTTCCTGGTTTCCATAGGGGTTTTCAGACGCTTCTCCAAGTCTGGGTAAATTGTTATTCGCATTTTGATTTCCGTAAAACATTGTTTAGCTTATGTCATCACTTGTTGTATTATTTCTTGTTTGTGACAAATACAACATCCCTGTTACAAAATCTTTTTTTATTTAATTTTTTTCAATTTTGGTCGAATTTCAAATGTACTGCTACTTGAATTTTTTGATGTAAAATATTATGTTATTTTTCGAATAACTCGTTATTCTTATTACAAATTCTACTACTCATTGCTGGAAATTGAACCTGAACAATATGTGTACTAAGCAGCGGCGATGTCAATGTGAACGGCTATGTGAACTGTAATGCACCTGAGGGGATTTCACAGGTCTGACATTCTTTGTTGACCATCTTAACTTAATTTACTCTTGAGCCAGCATGTTACACTTATCATCCCATAAAAAAAAAACGATTTTAATAGCCACAACACATTCTAGTAGCAATGTAATGGGCATAATAATGGTAAAATATACCCACATAATAATTTAATGCAGTAACTCATCCAAAATCTGTCTTACTAGGACGTGCAGT
>NW_013546291.1:0-659 GCF_000760515.2 Mitosporidium daphniae
AACTGATTTTCCAAATAAGACCATGGCTCTCCGTTTACTTGGGAATAAATCTTTGTTTTTTGTTCCCACGTTTGAATTCGTGCTCAATACCTTGTCAATAGAATGTATTTGTTGTTCAAACTCCTAAAATTTGAGCCCATTAAAATCAGATTCATAGTTCTGCAAAGCCTGTTTGGTCATACTTTCCTGACATTATCAAAAATGTAAATTCGGTTAGCGCTAACGACAGCAGCATTGGTTAAAAGGAAACCAAGAAGGGCGATCAAAGCCATGAGGAATAAAAGTTTTGCAATGCTCGTTAAGTGAGCAGCTTTTTTAAAAATAAACGGTCGTTTTATGGGCCATTTTTCACACAATGAACATGTTGAGTTTGGTGGAGAAACTGAATCCGGTACTTATCGCTGTCGCTAATTGAATTTGAGAAACTTAGGATTCGAGGAAACCTATATTGCACCTGAACCGGAACGTTTGCCAATCCATTAAAGTAGGATTGAATTTCCATATAACCTGTCGCCCGTCCTTTGGCACACAAATATGAGTTTAGGATTAAGAGTCACAACAAAGAATATAAGCGAAATCCATTTACAACATCAAACTGGGCTTTCATTTATAGGCGTCACGGCAGCCAAACCAAAATTCAACCGCCAAATTCGATATAC
>NW_013546290.1:0-32205 GCF_000760515.2 Mitosporidium daphniae
TTGTACATGCTATGTGAGAACATGCGTATGAAAACGCATATTCATGCCTGCGAAGAGTATAGCCCTTTTGTTGAGGCAAAGTCAAAGCAGTTGCAAAATTACCAGGCCCAACCGAGCTCGATACTTGCTCAACAGCTACGTAATTTGCTGCATGCCGGGTAGATTTGCCCAAAACTTTAGATTTCAGGATGGAATTGTCTCTTTTCTTGGCTGATCTCTGTACTTTCAGGACACGATTGGAAATACTGCCATTATTTTGGTGCAAACCCAATCGCACCAATCAATGCCAGAAATTCATTAATTCGGCGGATGTATTTTAGTTCGCTATAAACGCTGTCTAACCTTAAATAATGGAGATATTAAACTTGCATTTAGGGTTAGAAAGCATTTGGCCATTTCCGTCAATGTTGTCGTTATTGCTCCAATCGTTATTTGCAGATCACTTTGTAATGATCTAATTCCAATTAAAGTCAGATTTTCGATTTATGCGCACAGCAATTCTGGTGACAGGTGCTGCAGGCTACATCGGCTCCCATTTGTGCGTGAAGCTTTTGCAAGCAGGGCATTTTTTAATTGCTTTGGACAACTTGGTCAATTCCAAAAAGGGTAATTAGCTGTACATTCTTTTTTCATAGCTCACTTATTGAGAATTAAAAAAACTGTCGGAGATTTTTGCTTCGAGTCAAGATTTGAATTTTACCAAATCGATTTGACGAGAGCAGACGATTTGGATTTTCTTTTGCTCTCCCTGTCTGATACCAAGATTTTGACCATCTTCCATGTTGCGGGATACAAATCTGTCCCAGAATCATTTTCTTCTCCCCTTCTTTACTATCACAACAACGTGTCTTCTATAATCAACTTGCTCGCTTCTTTTTCAAAATACAAGCAGGCATATTCACGCAATGATGATGCTACTTTTATCTTTTCATCTTCCGCTGCTGTTTATGGGCCAAATGGCCAGCAGAATGCAGAACTTTCTGAATCGTCTCCAATTGATCCTATTTCGCCATATGGGCGCTCAAAGGCTATGTGTGAGGCAATCTTATCAGATTATGCTTCTAGCTCTTCCTTCCCGTTCAAGGTTGTCTCGCTAAGATATTTCAATCCGATTGGCGCACATCCCAAGTATGAATTGGGGGAAGATCCTCTTCGGCAAACGACCAACCTTCTACCCCTGATGACTTCAAGGCTATAAAATAGGACATCCTCATTCTGCGTTTATGGCGATGACTTTCATACGGAAGATGGATCAGGTTTTGATGTGATGATTTTACGCATTAGCTAAAAGAGACTACATTCACATTGAAGATTTGGTTTCTGGGCACGTTTCAGCAATGGAAAAGGCTCCGTCGCTTTCAAAGGACTTTTCCGCGTTTAACCTCGGCACGGGCATCGGTTATACGGTCTTCGAAGTTATTGATCAACTTGAAAGAGCCTCGCATCACCATTTAGAATTCAAAGTAGGGTTCAACTTTCACTATCTCGCAGATCGGCCCAAGGCGATTGGGTGATTTGGATACCCTTGTGGCCGATCCTTCTCTTGCTGAGAATGTTCTCGGCTGGAAAGCATCGAAGAATCTTGTGGATATGTGCGTTGATCACTGGAATTGGGAGTTGAAGTTACTTGCTTCCATGGCCAATGTCGAGTGAAAAAATAAACGACCACATTATAAGTTTCGAAAGAAACCGACTTGCATTGCCGCTGTGAGACTGGGACAAGTAGATGCTTGAATTTGCCGTCAATTTTAAAAGCCATCAACTTTGCCATTCGCGCAGCCCAGCTGCCATAGTAGTGCGTGTATGGCGCGTCATGGCATCCTGTCGATGCCACTGGCATGCTCAAGTATTCTTCGATCGATTAGATAATTTTTGTTTATTTTTGCACATAAAAACGTGTTGGATGATGCCCAATTATTTGGTTGCAAGCACAAGCGCCTTATGTTGAGCCGGAAGACCATGTGGACCAGGTTGAATTTTGGGCGTTGCGTATGTAGATGCAAAGGCTTCAAACCCCGATCAAGTGCTATTTACTTTCATCCGCTTTTGCAATGGCTCCGCTTGCGTGATTGCGAACATCAAAGAGGACTCTAACGAGTGGCCTAGACCCTCGAGTTGGGACGGAAATGACGATCGCATCATGCGGAACAAATCCAGAATTCTTACCAGGATAGAAAATAGACCTGGAGAGGGGGATGGAGAATGCCACAATATTTTCAGGACATACACCGCCTTATCGTGGAAAAGCTTTATATCCTCCCTCGCCGATAGAAAGGAAGAGAGAAAATCGGTTGGAGATGCCCTTTCACACACCTCATCCAGTGAACAAAATGCGCCAGAAAGATCCAAAGATCGAGGTTTGAAATTAGAATCCATCCAAGAAAAAGGCAAACTTGGCCGAGGTGCGTCAGAGTCAGCCTTATGCTGACCTGAAGTCTTGGAGATGTACTCATTTTGCGATTTAAGCTCCAAGCAGGCCACTGCATGTTCGCTCAAAACATCATGTGTCAAGCTACATGGTGCTGCCGTTTGTGGAAGCAGAATGGTTGACCACTTGTTTATGGCAGATATAAGCGGGTCGTGCGTAGAGTCCGGGAAATCCATTAACTCCACCGAAAAGTCCAAGGCCGCATCCTTTAGCGATTGCAGGTCCGAGGGTATACGGGCCTCCGCGTCTGTCGAACTGCTGCTAAATTCTTTCGTCACCGCATTGATATCGTTTTGGAAAAACGACGTCCAAAACGACTTTTCGTCCAACTTTTTGCTTGTGATAACAAAGTCGGTATAAATTTGTTGAACTGCAAATAAAAGGCTGGGTGCTTACGCTTTGGCGAGTTTGCAAATAGCCTTTGTATGATTTCGGGCGTAATGGAGAATTTCTTTGTTGATGGCAGGTAGCTTGAGGGCAATTGGGGGAAGGCTGCGTTCTCCATTTGGTCTTTAATGGAGAGAAGCGAAATTTCTTTCTGCATCATGGTGATAAAACGCACTTACATTACCTCTTGCGGGGCCCAAAACTCGTCATCGGTAATCAATCCGGTCGCAACGAGCTCCTTGTGCAACGATAGAAGGGTCGGGGTTTCTGCCAGAATCTTGATCCGCAATTGAGCCGCTGGCGATGAGGTCGATTTCACCATGCACTGCGATATGTGCTCCTTGATCATGTTTCTGATAGACTCGCTTTCAAACGACAGCAATAAGGGCTCTGTGGGTGTTGCAATCGGCTTCAATGAGATTTTCAAAAGAAACTTTGTCGAGCCCGGCGTGGCTGCATTAACATGCAGAGCTAGGGGTTAGCAGCGGGTTTAGTCCGTTACATGTAATTGAGCTCAATGGGAACTGCACTTTGGATGTAGAATTAACATCTGTCCACGAAAAATGGGTCGGTGAGATGGATAGAAACCCGTCCTGCTTGTTTAGGAGCACCGGAATCCCCTTCATCTTCGATTTGCCGTGGTGATGGTCAATAAAATTTCGGAAATAAAATGAAACATTTTGTGGGTTGGTAAAGTCGGGGCCACGCAATTGCACTCCAAAACATCGGCTTAAATTCTTGCTGCTAATCAGAAATTTGACAAATGATCGGTGTCCCAACCATAGACTTTCTACTTTCAAAAGGCGGTATCATTGATATGTACCATTGAGCGATTTAAATTTAGCGAGCACGTTAAGAGCTGCTCGATGGATTCGTTGGCATCCACCCTATCATCGATTAAAAACGATGCCAAGAGATTCTTGGATGATCATAGGTCAAGGAAATCGCGCTTGGATTTAGGCGATGGTGAGTTTGGAAGAGATGCGCTTACTTTGTTATTTGAGGACAATAAGAGGGCCCTTTTTGTAGCTGTTCCGCTTAATTGCATAGAATAGCCTTGCGCAGCTTCAAAGGGAGGCTATTTCATCGGTTTCCAGAAGCTCTGCCGATTCTCAGAGTATTGTAGCCGAAATTGTGTCCAAAGCACGAAGGTTAGAGATTGAGAAAAGAACAATTAAGGACATTCTTTTCTTTTTGTCCTCATTCCAGAGACTAGGTAGGTTAGCATCGACGTTATTGTGTATCGTAGATTCTGTAATCCTTGTGCTACAAAAGGAGGCCCTTCCCTCCTTCAACTGGAAGCAAATCTACTATTGCGTGCAGGAAATTTCACCCTTGCTGGATGTTGTTGATAAATTCCGGCAAAAATTCGAATACATGAAGCTCCCCATGCTTAATAGCATGTCTTCAGTTCTGGATTCATATCAGGAAGCAAGTAAACGCATCAAAGTTAAAGTGAACACCGAAATTTCGGCCTTGTTCACGTTTCAAGGATACCTGAAATGTGCTCCCACCCCCAAAAATCCGTTTCTGGAGACAAAGAAAAATCCCTTCATCTCAGAAAACCCATTTGTGCAAGCAGAGGAGCCCTCTCCACCATCCTTGCCTGCTTCTGAATTTCTATTTATGGCAGCATGCATTTGCGACCTGATTGGAGAAAAGTTTTCCACTCTTTGCCTTATAGCTTTAGGGCCAGTTTATTTGAGTCCTATTTAACGGTCCAATTTAAGGAATATTTCAAAATCTTTTCTGAAGACCAAGAGGTATGTGTGCAAATCGATGACCACCAAGATCTCAAGTGTATCTCATCTGACAGAGAGGCTAGAATGGCTTACTCGGAGACTTCAGATCATCAAGTCAGATCATTACTCTTTCTTTCCAAAAGACTGGAATCCGGATAGGGAGTTTATATGTCGAGGCCTCTCAACAATCAGGTTAGCTGTGGCGTTTTTATTTCAAGTGCATGGATGTTGCGCTCTCTTTCCAAAAAGCCAGTGGATCTAATTTTAGAACTTACACTGGCATTGAAGCGGAAAATTCACGCTTTTGAGGACGACATTTCCAAGATCGTTGATATGCCAACTCCAACGGTCATTTCCGAGTCTCTAGAGCCTTATTTATCTCTACTTCTGCTTGACCAAAAAAGGTTTTACCCCGCTCTCTGTTACCTTAGGGAATTGATTAAAGTAGCACAAGGGGCTGGCTCTCAAGCAAATGTCGTTTGTCCAATCTCCTCTTCAGATGCCGTGGTTGAGAAAATATTTTCTTCGTGCCTCCAACTTATGGATTCCTGTCGAGCATCATTGGACCTGTTTATTCCGCTTTCTACAGGAAAGACCCTTTATGAGCTTTCTCAATTGATATCGGAAGCATTCACGGCGTATCTGTCTAGATTCAACAGTACCTATTGGCCGTGATATCTAATACTAGTTCCACCCTATCCAAAGATTTTGGAGGATAAGGCCTCCGATAATGTCGAAGAATGGGCTCAATTTTTGATCCACATAAGCAATACCGCAAAATTCATTTCCTTTTCACTGGATCAGCTTCAGTCTAGACTKGTGGGCTCTGAGCATTCAAATGGAAAGTTTAGATCCGAAATCGAGTATTCACATGTAATTCAGCTTTATGACAAGTAAGTGATGCCGTTTTGGAGCTAATCTTCAGGCTAAATGCGGACGCGATGGCATCGCTATCGCTGATATGGCAATTCCCGATCGGCGTATATGTCCGAAACATCGGCAAACGCGGAACCTCGTCGACAGCTGGGAACCAGTCGTCGGTGGATCCTGTGCTTACTGCAATCCCGTCCCTGAAATCCTTTGACATTTCAAAGATCAAGTCGTGGATTTTCACCACAATTCGACCGCTCTCGAAGAACTTTACCAGTGCCGGGGAATTTGAACGGTTTTATATCCTGATTTTTGAGTCCCTATCTCAGGCGATTGAGGAAAAGCTCTGGAGCGCTCGATTCCCGTCTCTTGCACCTACGTTTTTAGAAAAGGTATTTTGGGTGGCTTTAATGGTAGCTGCTGACGGATCTGGATTCGATCCAATCTGTTGCCATCAATGGCCTTTCGTCGCATTTGCTGGTCGACCAGCTAAATATGGCGTTTACAACGTTGCAAAGCTTGGTGTCTGTGCTGCTGATACCTCCAAGCACGGCACCTGCCGAGTTTGTTGACATGTTTAAAAAGATCTACCCGCCCGAAAAGCAGTCCATTTCGCTATTGGTGAAGCTGCTGGAGCTTAAAGTACATTGGCGTTCGTTTTACTTGTCAATAGAAGGTGAGCTTGGCCGATCACAAGCTGTACATTCAAAGATGGTTTTCCACATGACCCGGAAAGCAACAAGTTGTACATTAAAACGCGTTTGGTGCGCCCAAAAGCCGCTTACCGCGAGCTGCTTAATTAAGGAAAATTTATTAATCGAATCATTTTGTAATTTTGCACAGGTGGCAAATGTCGCAAACAAAAGGAGCAGAAAGATTTCGGTGATACTTGGCGGCACAGAATGGACACACAAGAGGGTCCTCGTGCACGGAATTGCTCCAAACGGCCTCATAAGTGCGCGCACAGATGTACTTGAGCGTGGCGCCGGATACCATGTAGTTGGAGCTAGGAATTGGAGGGTTGCAATCTGCCGGGTTTCCACTTGTTTCTGATTTTTTTACATGTTCCTCACAAACAACGAGCGACTTTTGTATTTGAGAAATGACATTTTGGGCAAGCTGGATATTGGAAGGGGCATGCTGATTTTCGTGCACAAGTTTCCTAGCAAACAGGGCGCCCATTCGATAATTTCCCGATTTAATGGCCAGGCTGAGCGCAGATCGAAGGGTCAACAAAAGATGAATGGCCTCCAAGCCGCATTGGGTAAATAAAAACGACAAACCAATGCACTTGCCCACCGTATCGGAGGAAGGACCAGCTTCTGATGAAGAGAGAGAACGTCTGGCCAGCTCGATGGAAAGACCAAGGATGTACTCGCGGCACTTGTTTTTCAAAGCTTCATCATCATTGGGGGCCGAACCGATGAAAAGACAGCAGTATTGCAAAGCATCGGAAAATACGCCCAGAGCTTCAACGAATTTTCCCGATGTCGTCAAAGATAGGCCCCTGTCATACAAAAGCTCTGCAAATCTACAAGGCGGTGTAACAACAGATAGCGATAAAAAGTCGTCCATCGGCAGCAATGAATAAGTACACGATAGTGAAAGCCTGCTGGTAGCAAATATGGACAGCATCTTTTCCTTCAACGGGTCAAATAGGGTGATGTTAAAGCGGTTTTTCAACAACTAGCGCGGTGAAAGAATAAAAGTTACCATCATGGCAGCCTCAAAGTTTCCAATCACAATATGATCCGCCGCAACGGAGGATGAATATGACAGCAAATTGTGAATCGGATCAATACCGGGAACACATTGCGCTCGAGAAATGGCATCATGTGCCGCCGTTTCGTTTTCACTGGAAAAGATCGAACTTTGCTGCTTTTCAAACTCCAAATCGTCAATTCCCCAAGCTTCCGTGGAAACCAAAGATGTATCCGGAGGGCTGTTAGCTTTCGCGGCGCCATCGACACACATTTTCTCTTCACCAACAAAAGAGGAAGTTTGTAAAGTGCTCGTCTCTTGCATCAAATCATGATGATGATGATGATGGGGTGGTGAAAAAGGCTCTGGCGACTTTTCTATCAAATCCCGGGTCGGCCACTCACATTCAGCTTTCGGGTTTGGCTTGAAAGCGGACAAAGCGCGCTCCGCTGCGCCTCCAACGGAACACGAAGCAATGAAATTGAACACTCTTTTTTTCTGATCGTCGTTAACTTGTGCCACACCACTGCCATCGACCATTCCATTGATTGCAGAGAATGCGAATGCCAACATGTGTTGCCCGCTTGCCTGGAGCATCTCAACAATGCCATCTTTATCGGCACTAACAAAGGCACAAATAAAGTCGAAAATCGGGGTCGAAGGCCCCGATGAATTTTCTTTCCAAAATCGCCTGATCTTGTCCAGTTGTCCGGTTAGGATCCATAGAAACAACAGCTTAAAAGAATACTCTTCATAGTTGGACGTCAACAATCGGCGATAACACTCCTCGACCACATGAACCCTGCCGTGAAGCATGGCTTCTTTTGCAAGATTTTCCCAACACGAACAAAGATCAAGCTTTTGCGCCATGGTCAAGGCCATGTCGATGTCAAGGCATTCTAAAGCCAAATCGAATCTGGTTTGCGTGTCTTTAACATACTTCAAGGCCAATTTTGGATGTCCCTTTCGACACAAGAAGGAAATCATGGACTGGCCGACAAGATTTCCAGAAGAAATGATCGATGATAACGTTCTGTAGTCGCGACAAGCAAGCGAATATTTGAACCTGATTTCGGTAGGATCGAAATCCAACAATTGAAAAACGCCACGCCTATCTATGGCTCCGAGCGAATTTCCTTTCGAAATGCCTGTCACAAACATGGGCGAGGGCGTTTGCAACACGATTCCGGAATCCCCAGATACAAGGGCATAATTGATGTTATAAAACGTGGAATAATATAAAACAGCGGTGCCCGGATGGTCTTTGTCGTCCAAAGCCATGCTTTCGATATGGTTTGAATTGCACTGGATGTTGGAAAGGCTCTTTTCAAGCTTTTTGGTCAACACCATTATGCCTGTTTTCGAGCCAAAGGCAACAAAGTCGCTACGTTCAGAAGAGCAGCAAAATAGTATCGGAGATCCGGAAAAAAATACGGAAGAATGCTCCGAAACAATGCGCTCTTGCTGAACATCAAAAAGCAAGATTCGATCCGTTGCAGAGCTTGTCAAATAAACGCTGTTGGGAATGGTGGAGCTAAACAAGTTATCACAAGTGACACAAGTAATGATTCGCTTGGAAAAGTTTTTGTCGGAAGAAGATAGCAGCAATATGGAGGAACCTGCCTCATCCAACACGACAAATCTATTTCTGCTAAGAAAAACGGCGCTCAATGCAGGGAGTTTCAACACGCTTGTGATCATGCCTATAAACTGATGAGATGAACTTCCCGGTGGCTGTGGGATAAAAACGTTGGGAAACAGCTCGCAGTGGCTTTTGGATTCTTTTTTATAAACGGCAAGAATTGAACCATCCACCGGGTTCAAGCTGATTGACGTGGGGGACTCGCCCAAATGTAACGTGTTGGTGGTGCTTTTTTCGTCCGATACAAGGACGCCAATGGATTTTTTCTCCGGGGCCTTTGAAAGTGCACATGTGACAAAATTGAGCGAACAACCGGAAGAAACATATAAAAACGAGGATTCGTGGCCATCGTCATTGATGGCAGTGAAGGCAGGCGTATCTTTTTCCAACTTGAAGATGGAAAATCCGTTATCATGCGCGGCCCCGAAGATCATCATCTGGGATTCTGGAGCCGTGTTTGGATATCCAGAAACGAACCAAAAGCGATCATTGTCTCTTCGGAAGTTCAAAATGCACGCTTTGGAATGCGTGTCCCAGACGCGAAGGGTCCGATCCTCCGAATTACTGATGATGATGTCACCGTGGTATGCAAAGACGGCGGACGAGACATTGTTGAAATGGCCCGAATACGTGTCAACCTCCCAAGCCCTGAATGCATCCAACTGCCAGACTTTGACGAGTCGATCATCGGACGCCGACAGCAGCATCTGCCCAGACGGATGCCACGAGACAAAGTTGATTCCCCTTTCGTGGCCCTCAATGATATGTTTGACCACAACTTCGCTGGGAGCAAATAGGTCTGGATACGACGAAGATGGGGATGACGAGGGCGATCCCCTTGCCGTTCCAGAGGAGGCCGAAGATTTGCGCAAAAGCCCGGTGATGTCCCATATCCGAACGGTCTGGTCCAGCGAGCAGGATGCAATCATATCGCCGAGCGGAGAAAACGCGGCATTCATCACATAATGATTGTGGCCCGTTAAAATTGAAAGACATTGACGGGATTGCCAGTTCCATATTCTTATGGTCTGGTCATCAGATGCGGACAAAATCCAAGGAGATTCGTTATGGAAGCTTACAGATCGGATATAATCAGTGTGCCCGGTTAAAGTAAACAAGGAGCGACTGGAGGCGGCGTCGCTGGAGGCCGTGGAAGATGCTGAGAGCGTTTGTGATTGGCAATTCCAAACCTTAATCTTAGCATCATCGCCTCCAGAAGCGAAGATGTTTTGGGTCGAGTGAAAAGAAACACTTCGAATTGGTCCTAGAGATAAGGATCAGCAGGCACTACCTTCATGCTCGTTAAAGCACGACAGGAGCAATCCGTGATGATAGTCCCAAAGCTGGATAATGCCTGTGTGCAAAGAGACGATAACCCATGGACGGCGAGGATGGAAGGAAAGCCCCTTGACACGGCTGGTCTGATGATCAAAAACCTTAACTAGCTCCAGTGACATGATTAAATGCTAATTAAATTTAGGTAAAATTGTAATTTGAGCAGGCCACAAGTTAAGTTGAACTTAATCGGGTTGTTGGAATCAGATGCAACAAAACACAACACAGCACAACAAAGCGCAATGCAATGCAACACAACAAAATGAAATTTAAAACTGCCTGTGTGCGCATACAAATGCAAAAGTGCACCGATAAGCGCACCGGTACTGGGATTCCACGGCCACGTGGGATTGGCTGGTTTATTATAATTTAATACTGAAAGGTGGTGGCGTGGCCAAACACTGGAATATCCAAAATGTTGAAAATTGTGGCCACAAGGAACAGGCTCCCAACGACCAGCAGGTTTGAGCCTTCAGGTATGTTGGATTTTAGCGTTGAAAGCATGTTTATGGGGTCTGAAATGTGAAAATCCACGCCATTGCGCAATTTTAGCACCTCCGCATTCGCAACAGAAAACTGTGGACAAAACCCATCGACATACTGGAGCGCCCTCAGCTTTTCGGCATCGACATTGAATATTGCAGCAAAAGGGGTTTCCGATTGTTCCAAAACAGCGTTGAAAAGGTTGTATTTAGAATTCCGCTGTTCAGAGCAAGAGAACAGGAGGTATGAATTGGAGGACGCCCGATACGGCTTGTTTGCGTCGTTCCACCACTTTGTTGCCAGGCCAATCGATTCGGACGTGTGGGCCCCGTCAATAAATAATCTAACGCCTGGAAGTACTTTTGGCGATAACAGAATCTCGCATCGGCCCGGCCATCTCATGGTAACCTTGTCAAATGTAATCAAAGTGCAAAGACTTGAAAGACGTTTGAGCACAAGATCGACCGAGTTGATTGCCAAAGAAGCATTCATCAGCTGATGCGATCCCTCTGCACATAAACAAGCATCAAATACCAACAGGAACATACAGATGCGAGCCAACCGGATCGCATTGCAGTAGTGGAGCACCGAGGTTGCAGGAGATATTTTCAATCACATCATATGCCTCGCATGGCAGGTCCGAGGGCACAAAAACGGGAACTCCCTTCTGATAATGAGAGCCTTGTTGAACGAACCTTAATAATGCCGGCCTTATTTGCAGCAATGGAGGAAAGCGAGTCTCCTAATGAGGGCGATAAAAATTGACAAACCAAACGTACCAAGCAAGTCGGTATGATCCCACCCTATTGAGGTAATGATTGTGGCAACAGGCGAGGGGAAGATATTTGTCGGGTCCAATGAGCCTCCGATGCCGGTCTCAACCACAACAATGTCCACATTGCAGGTGGAAAAATAAAGAAATGCAATGATCGTCAGCAGCTGGAACTGAAAAAGATCGTCAAGCCCCTTTTCACAAACCAAGTACTCGACAAGAGAGGCGAATTTGAGTCTTTTTATCGGCACTCTGTTTATCTGCATCCTTTCAGTGATGCATCTCAAATGCGGCGATGTGTAAAGAGCCACTCTGCGCACAGGCAGATACTTTTGCAATAGGGAGCAAATTAAGGCACAGGTTGATCCCTTTCCTTTTGTCCCAGCAATATGAATGACCGGGGGGAACGTATGATCGAATTCTGGAATCAGCGAGCAAAGTATGGAGCGAGTACGAGCAATGTTTGACGCGTATATGTTGTCCAGGGTATCTGGAAGTGAAGGCGACCGATTAGGCAGCTTGGACACTATTTCCAACGATTGCTGCAATAAAAACGCAACACTTACGTGGAACGAGATTCCCATGGGGCCGTCAAAAAGCTCAAGGGAACCGTGCAATTGGCCCTAAATTTTAATTGCAACACAACTTTTGGGGCACTTTGGTTGGATTTACTATCAAGTGCAATAATCATAAGATCATGCCCTCATGATGCTTCAATGTTACCATCAGTGTGATATGAATCTTATCTGTTCGTATCATTTATCAATCATCATCCCGGAAGGCCATCACAATCAGCCTACCTCTTATTCCTAAAAGATCTGGCCAATCGATAATCTTCAATCAATTCTTGTATAAACAATGACATATGATAATGATCTCCGTTAAAGAATGTCCTTATTTCAGTAAATTCAAGCCGGCAACATTCATTATTCTGTATGACGGATTATATCGTAACAAATACATCATCCGTTAATTCATCAAAAATCAATGGACCGCAGCTGACCCATCCATCATCATCAGCATCATCATTATCATCCTCTGAAATAGGCGGGCCGTTATCGAGTATGAATAATAATTGGAATACACAAATGGGCGGATACCACCAACTTTCTATGCATTCCCCTGCAGGATCGAATCAGTTCTTTTCGCACCCCGATGCAAACGGAAATATGTGGCTGTCTCCATTCATGCCTGGGCAGTATATGGGGGAAAACGCTCCAGATCCATACTGCTATTCGATGTATGACCAACCCCTTGCATCACTCCCGATCGTTCATCCAGAATCAAAAATTATCAACGGCAATGCCGATGCAAATACACACCACGCTCTTTCGCAACATTTTGCGCCTCAATTCTTCACATCTGTTCGGCATGCAGAAGCTGCATTTGCGTCTTCACAGAAAGAAAATGTAGCGCCGCCCAATAATGCCCAGTCCAATGGCATGGGGTTTTCACAGGCTCCCTTCAACATGCAAAAAACAATTCAACTCGAAGATTACTCAATTGCCTTCAAGGACGGCTCAAAACCGCCATATTCATATGCCTCGCTGATCGCACAAGCGATCTTGTCATCAGAAGCAAAAAAGCTGACCCTCAGCTCAATTTATGAATGGATTACTTGCAAATACCCATACTATCACAACCAGCTGAATGGCTGGCAAAACTCTATCCGACATAACCTTTCGCTAAACAAATGCTTTATTAAGATTCCTCGTTGCGACTCCGATTGCGGAAAGGGGGCCTTTTGGGGCATCGATCCAAACTACCTCCATTTGTTTGAAAACGGCTACTTGAAGAAAAAAAGGGCAAGAGCCACGGATGAAAATTTTGTTCCCTCGCTTTCGCAGGCGGTCTCCGCAAACATTTACCATCAAACACATGCCAACGGGCAGCAACAGTTATACCAATCACCAGCAGGGTTTTTCATGGGTGACATATACTCAAACCCTAACGCGTACCAAACCATCCACCATTCCCATGCGCCGCCAAATGCTTCTGTTCGACCAAAACCATCTCGCCCAAAGAAGAAGCAAAGTGCAGCAAAATCAACAGACAAGGCCCCCAGGAGGAGGGCGTCCATTACAATAGTAGATTCGTCGAAGAATCCTGGTTGCATGGAAGCGATGCCATTAGATTCTCAGCAAGCGCAATATTTGGGGCCTTCCGATTACTTTATCCCGCAACAACTCGACTATCGGCAACTGCCCTCGCATTCTCAAGCAACGTGTGGGGGGCTATATATGGCCTCACCGCAGATGTTTTATAACTCTCCGTCATCGCCGAGAAAAATGTCGTGCCCTGCCATATTCTCGAACAATGGCGACAATATCAACGTGCCTTCCCCCAACTCCATATCATCATCTTCCAATATTTATAATACAACATCTTGCAGCAAGAATGATTTTGAGAATTGGATGTTTTCTAATACCAACATTATGTCGCAAGGTTCAGAAGACTCTGTCTTCATCGACAAATACCAAGCCATGAACGCCCAGTGCCAGCCAATGTTCCTTCCGCCGCTCGAGGGAGTTGACCCAGCATCGCCTTTTGCCCCTGCAGAAAGGTTTTAAATTGTATTCAACTTTGTAAAATAAATCTTTTGTAAATTATCTGCAACGGGCGACACTTGTGTACATGGCCACACGGGTTCACTGAAATTAAATTTGTCGCGCCACCCAACGTTTACAAGCCAACACAGCATTTACAATTTGCAACAAATACCATGCACATCACCACCGCACCATTTGACGGTGTGAAAAAGGAGGAGCAGGGTTAATTTTTAAATTTTAATTAATTTAAAGAACATCGCTGTGCGCGATGCCCATCACCTCGGATCTATTTTGGGCTGTTTGGCCCTCTTTGAAGCAAGTAGCTTTCTCATTGAAGAGGTATTTTTGAAGCCAGGATGTGATGGATCGATGGAGTATTCATAGGCCGAATATATATCTGCAAACCGTGGGTCATCCAGCTGGATTTGAAACGAGTCTTTTGGAATCGATTCGTTTTTGTGATGTTTTTTCTTGAGCAAATCCCTTTCTCTTTTCATGATTTTGTCCATATTGAAGTGAGCATTTTCGCCGTCAGAGTCATTGTGCTCATCCACCAGCAGCGAAAGAGATTTGTCCTCTTTGCTTGCAGCCACATGATCAGCATGCAACCCCTTTCTTTTTGCACGCTTCTGATCTCTTTTCTCCTTTTCTTTTCGAAGCTGACTTTGAAAAACGGTCTCCACCACCTTTTCTTTTTCAAGATCATCTTGGTCATCTTCTTGTAAGAAGGTCATTTCCATATCGATGTCGCTCGCCTCTTTTCCGACATCAAACATTTCCCCTTTTTCGTCTTCAAACAAATTTTTTGCAGACTTTACATTGTAAGGGTTTGTCTGACTCTGGCTATTAGCAAGTTTTTTGTAAACAGAAAGAATTTCTTTGATGGATTTTTCTTTTTTGTGGCCACAATGATTTTCTGTTCCTTGCTCTTCTTCTTCTTCTTCTGACCCTTCATCATCAGAGGATGCAAGATATGCTTTAAAGTCCATATCGTCTAGGGCATCTTGGGAAAATCTGGCCTTTGTAAGTTTAGATCGGCGCAAGTCATTGGCGTCCCAGGTAAGAGATACCTTTGAGTGCATCAGCGAAAGGGTCGTAAAGTCGATGGGCGAATACTTATCAATGGGACTCGTACTAACTCCGCCCTTGATGATGATGTCTTTTTCGCAAAACTCCTGTCCATCAGGAACATATCTAATATCGAGAATGTTGCATGTTTTTTCGAATTCCTGTCCGTCGCAGCCGGAGTAGATGGCTTCGGCCGTTTCGACACTATCTGTCTCAACGATAGCAAAGCAATATCGGAGACGTTCCAGCTGATACTTTCTCAAGGCTTCTTCATCAAAATCTTCAAATGTTTTTTCCGTTACAAATAAATCGCTTGAATCGTAAGAAACAACATTGGCCGTATCGTCCGCTTGATTGCTTAATGTATTCGTCTCACGGGCTTCCCGTGAGGCAACACAAGGTAAAAGTTCATTTTGGCCACAATCAGACTCGCCGGTTAAGTCGCCATCGCCTGCATCGGCACCATTGGGCAGGGACGTGTCAATATCTTTGAAAGTTTCTTCTTCTTCTTCTTGTTCTTCAAAATCCGATGTCACATCATGTAAAATGCCCTCAGCATCCGATCCGGAATAAAAAACTTCTTCTTCTTCTTCTTCCGCTACCACAGGGACTTCTTCATCAGATTCGGAATAATTTTGAGAATAGTCCTCCTTGTCCTTGTTGGGATCCAATGGCTTGAAAATATTTGAAGGAGGGCCATACAGCGATTCTTGAGCGATCCTTTCTTTTCCAAACGAGGAATAGTAAATCTTGGCAGACAAAATTTGCCCAAGAGGCGGCTTAAAGCTATATGCTAGTTGGTAGATATCCTGTGCTTGGATGTTATCCCAATCTAAATTCACAAATGCCAGGCGAGCAGTTGCATCTCCAATTGTAATGGTTTCGTGATCAATTGCTGCTGGATTGCAAGAGTAAGAGTGTTCCTGCTCATCTTCGGATGATGAATTGGAGGAATGGATGCTTTCCTGGCACATGGGCACACCACCATTGGCTACGCTTTCGCCATCGTCGTTTTCTTTAGAAGAGATATTTTTGGGATCAAAATCTTCCTCCTCCAAATTGTAGAACCTTTTTAACGACTTGACAGCATTGGTGGAATTTTGTGCTGCCTCTTTTTCGCTAATCAGGCGACCAAATTTATCTACTTTGCAGGCAGATTTGCCCGTGAATTGCTCGTCAGTAAACATTTCTTTAAATCTATTATCTATTGATACTTTAGACTGCTTTTTTTTAGGTCGGACGAACCTGGGATCTTTCAAGAGACGAGAAAAGCGGGAATCTTCCATTATTAAAGTTAAAAAAAATATTGGCTCAAATTAATTATGGCACTTTATAGGCCATTTTAAATAAATGAATAAATAAATAAATAAATGAATGAATAAATGGATCACTTTGTGGTATTACATGCGGTCAAGGTTTTTGAAAATTAAGAGCCTCGTTTATAATTGCTAAATTTAAGAATTCCAAATTTGATGTAATGTTCCATAGTAACGGCAAATCCAAAGACAATAATACGAATTTTTAGACTGAAATACATAGATGTCTAAAGATCCAAATGATATTAACAGTCTGACAAACAATAGAGACACCATTGCATTGCTGCCTGCAGATGTAAGTAACCTTGGAATAGCAAACATCCCAAACCAAGCCTATCGCTTTGCCATGAAGCAAGGCCTTTCTCTAAATCTGCTGTTTGCAGGTAGGAGTCCCAAAACATTGAGCCATTTAACGTAGGCCAGGGCGACGTTGGGAAAAAGGCCTTCCTTCAATCCCTGCTGGAAGTATCAATTGATTCATCTTCACCCCGCGAATATGTTCCGTTTGCTACACTTGAAAACTCGAACGGAGCTTCACTTGAAGAGGTGTCGCTGTGTAATGGCCAAAAGATCATTGAGCTTGCTTCACTTCAAGTCCCACCTGAGGCTATTTTGGAAAAGTTTAGAGCAAGTATCGATCCCATCGACATTCAATTTTAGATTTCGTCGAAAAAAGCATGCCCGTACAGGTGACCGTAATCAGCGTCTCAAAATACGGAAATAGCATCAATCAGCTCAACTGTTGGAATAAGATCGTCTCTTTTGTCGATGCTCAATACGAACAATTTTTGGAGCAAGAGGTTTCACCCACCTTTAGAGCGTCGATACATGACAACAGAATACACGCATGCGTGTACTTTCTTTCCGCAGTCAGATCTTCAATAAGCAAGCTGGACTTGATAACAATGAAAAAGCTTTCCGAAAAGCTGCTGGTCATTCCAGTGCTTACGAAGGCTGAAATTCTAACCCAGTCTGAGAAGAACGCTGCAAAAGCGAACATAAAAAAGACCCTCCTTAAGCATGGAATCCAGACGCTGCTTTCCCCGAACATTTTATCTCTTTTTAAAGAAGAAGGCGGCAAAGATGAGTTTTCTCTACGCTCAACAGAAATACTTGTATGATGCCGGGCTTATATCATCTAATCTGCTAGGATTCGCTTCCATTTGCAATTACCAATAATTTGAGCAACGGCACTTGTGGAGTCGAAGCAGGAAAAAGCCGAACCTATCCATGGGGTGTGATCGAGAGTATTTCAAACCTGGCTTTCAATTTTAGTTGAGGATGAGGCTTACTGCGATTTTTCAAAGCTAAGAGCCTTACTGGCGCGAACGCTGCTTTTCAAGATCATGGAAATATCTCGCACCACTTTTTATGAAAACTATCGAATGAATCGACTTATTAATGGGCTGCTTTCTGGAGAAAAAAGCGGCCATCCTTTCATGTGAGCGAGTATTTCTTATTTGCATAGCTATATTGGCAAGGACATTGATATCGAGAAATGCTATTTGCAAGCAGAGGAGATGCTAAAGAGGCGATACTCCTCTTCACAGGCAAAAGTCGACGATTCGGAGTTTGATAAGAAACGAGAGATGGTAGTTTTTTCGTCTAACTTTAGCATGCCAAAAAGGTGGCTGAAATCCAGGAAAGAATATCTGCAATGGAGCAGCAGATCTTGCAGGCAAGGGAAAGTCTGACCGCATCGAATACAAAAATTGCCTCTTTTTCCATGGATGAATTGAAGGCCATCAACATCATTTGAAATTCAAATAAACAATTTAAGTTCTGTGATTTTTTAGCAATACTTGGTGCACCTGTGTCCGATGGCAATCCGTCGCCTGTTTTCAACATCCATTGCATCAGCGGGCACGCCTAGCGTGCCTAAATTCAAAAAATTCGCCATTTACAGATGGGTGTATTTTGACTAGTGCTTAGCTAACTATGTTAGAATCCAGAGACCCCCGACGTTAAGCCGAGAATGCAGGAGTATCAAGTGGATCTTGGTAAGTGCGGCCCCATGGTTCTTGATGCGCTAATTGCAATCAAGGATCAACAGGACCAAACATTGACCTTCAGAAGGTCTTGTCGAGAAGGCATTTGTGGGTCTTGCGCAATGAACATCGACGGTAGCAACACGCTTGCTTGTATTTGTAAAATCAACACTGACGATTTGGGAAAGGACATGAAGATATATCCACTTCCACACATGCATGTGATTAAAGACCTGGTTCCGGTAAGCGTTGTTTAGTATGTAAACATTGAGCTAGGATTTGAGCCATTTTTACAAGCAGTATCAGATGATTGAGCCCTTTTTGAAGAAAAAAACGCCACCCACTCTGGATACCAAGGAAAACCTTCAATCCATCGAGGAGAGAAAAAAACTTGATGGCCTGTACGAGTGCATCCTTTGTGCGTGTTGCTCCACGTCTTGCCCCAGTTACTGGTGGAATTCTGACAAGTATCTGGGGCCGGCAGTCCTCATGCAAGCATATCGCTGGATGATCGATTCCAGAGACGATTTTGCAAGGGAAAGAAGAGCCGCTTTACAGGACCCTTTCTCGGTGTTTAGATGCCATACAATTATGAACTGTGCAAAATCCTGCCCCAAGGTTTGTATTTATTGCTGTTGATGACAATTTAAACTAGGGCTTGAACCCTGGAAAAGCTATTGCCCTATTGAAGAAAGACATGTTTTCAGACTCAATAAATTAGATTGGTTGTGTGATTACTGGTAACGTATAGTTTGGTATCCCGATTAATTCGACGGCAAACCATCCGCTCAATTTGAAAAAGACTCGAAATTAAAATTGGCCCGCCAAGGCACCACAATTACGCCCCACTAGTGGTGTAAAATGTTAAATTTAAATTCACGCTACCCTTCCTTTTTTATTTAATGTCTTCTACCACACTTAACAAATTATCAATTGAAAACGTCGATTTCCAAAACAAACGTGTTCTGATGCGCGTGGACTTTAACGTTCCCCTGGATTCAAATCTGAACATCACCAACGACCAAAGAATCAAAGCTGCCCTTCCAAGTATCAACTATATATTGGAGCACGGTGCTAAAGCGCTCATTCTGATGAGCCATCTTGGACGCCCAGACGGCCAAGTGGTGGCTAAGCATTCCTTGAAGCCTGTCGGTGAGCGTCTTGGCCAGCTTTTGGGACGCCCAGTCAGCTTTCTTAATGATTGCATTGGTGCTGATGTCGAAGCTGCTTGTTCCTCAGCCTCTAATGGTCAGGTTATCTTGTTGGAAAACTTGAGATTTCATCTTGCAGAGGAGGGAAAAGTTTCCAAGAAAGATGGCACTAAGCTCGTTGCAACGCCAGAGCAGATTGAAGCCTTCCGCACATCGCTTTCCAAGCTCGGCGATGTCTATATTAATGATGCCTTCGGAACTGCACATCGCCCCCATAGTTCGATGGTCGGCGTAGATATGGATGTTAGGGCATCTGGATTTCTTATGAGCAAAGAACTCCGCCTCTTTGCCCAAGCCTTGGAAAATCCCGCGCATCCTTTTCTTTCTATCTTAGGAGGTGCCAAGGTTTCAGACAAGATCCTTCTGATTGAAAGCCTACTCGACAAGGTCGACGAAATGATCATTGGCGGAGGCATGGCATACACCTTCAAAAAAATTGTGGATGGAATGCAGGTTGGTCACTTGGGCTTAATTATAACCCTTAGATTGGCAATTCTCTGTTCGATTCCCATGGAGCAACTATTGTTCGCTCTTTAGTTGAAAAAGCCGCCGCAAAAAATGTTAAGCTCCATTTTCCAATTGATTTTGTGATTGGAGACAAATTTTCGGCCGATTCAAATATCCGTATTGTCACCGAGGAGGAGGGAATTCCAGATGGCTGGGAAGGCTTTGATATTGGCCCAAAGTCGCGCGAGCTCTTTTCTGAAGTCATCCTTCGTTCCAGATGCGTCCTTTGGAATGGGTAATTCCCAAGCCTTACTAATTAATTTAGCCCATTGGGTGTGTTTGAATTGGAGCCATTCGCTAATGGAACCAAAGCAGCATTGAAAGCTGTTGTTGAGGCCACAGAAAAATATGGATGCATTTCTATCGCCGGCGGGGGTGATACAGCGACGGCTGTTGAAAAGTGGGGATGTTCTGAAAGTTTGAGCCACGTCAGCACTGGAGGAGGAGCCAGCTTGGAGCTTCTTGAGGGTAAAGTTTTACCAGGTGTTGCAGCTCTTTCATCCCCATTATCGGGTTAATAAACGGAATTTATTTCAGAATGTTCCCGGCATTTGGGCCGTGTGCAAGTAGTTTTTGCCAACCTTATGATAATGACACCCCAAGCCTTTTATTGCAAAGGGCCAAATAAGAAAAACCAGCATTTAATTTTGTGGCGATACAAACTGGAGTTTCATTTGGCCAACCGCAGATTGAGTTTGCAATTTTTTTTTAATTTAATGGCTTTGAAAAGAAGAACAAGCTGCTCCAGGGGTGCTCTTAGGGCCAAATGTGTGTGGCATGTCGAACCGATTGAAAAGGTAAAGCCACTGACGTACACTACTGATGACTACAACAAGCATCTTTGCACTGTTCTTCATCCAGAGCTGGCCAAGTATTACAAAAATCGATTTTCGCTGTTTTCTCTCTATAATTCGGGCGTTGTTCTTGACAAGGAGGGGTGGTATTCGGTAACTCCAGAGGAAATTGCCATTCAGCAGGCATCTCGCGTGATGGAGTCAGACATTGTCGTTGACCTTTGTTGTGGGTGCGGAGGTAACTCGATCCAATTTGCTCAGCGGGCCCTGGTCACTTTTTCTGTTGACATTGACGCTACTCGTCTTTGTTTGGCTCGATATAATGCCAATATTTATGGAGTTGCAGGCAAAATCCAATTTATCCAATCAGGCTGGCTTGACCTGATCCAAGCCGGTCCTACTCGCCGACACTGGGCTGACGTGGTGTTCATGAGCCCGCCATGGGGAGGCATTTCTTACATGGAGGCCACGGAGTTTGACATCCATGGCCTATTTGATGGCATTACGCTTGTATCGATACTGACGAGCCTTTCGCAGGTTGCACCTAAAGTAATTATTTTTCTTCCTCGAAATTCGAATCGATCCTGTGTGGTCGAAGCAGCAAGAGCTTCCGGCGCAATCGATCTCGAAATAGAGGTAAATAGGATCGGAAAGTTCGAAAAGGGAATAACGATTTACTTGAACTATGCCATCTAAATGACCATTTTATTGGCTCCATCTGGATCGGCGGCATCGTTTGACGGCGGTTCCTGCTCATTTCCAATGGCAGCGGTGATGGGGCTGCCGTTGATTTCCTTATCCGAAAGCAGGGAAATCATTTTCTTGGCATGGTCCATTGAGCGAACCTTAATGTGGCAAATGCCCTCTGAACGACCGCTTTTATCATAAATTATTGAAATCTGGCCCAAGGGCGGGCAGTCCTGGAGCGATTCCAAAAATTTCTAGCGGTAAATAAAATTGGGCTCACTTTGACATCGTCTTTGGTGACTTCCCAATGCAAATTGGATATTTTAATTAAATATCCCCAATTGGTTGCGTGTCTTTTCTCTGGCCCTCGATGATGGCGATCCCTGCGATGTTGATGGTCCCGCTTTTTACGAGAAAACATGTCATGCTCCCATTTCCTGCTCTTTTCGGCGCGAGGAACGGTAGAGGAGCCCTTTTGAGGGCGACCGGATTTAATGATATCGTCAAGTGCCAAATCAAGCTTGACATTGCCATTGGGATGGTTGGGGTTGCCGGTGCTCATTGAACCAAGCCAGGCAGCAATTGGAATTTTAAATTTTATTTGTACAAAATTAACGTTAATATAGACTTAGGAGGGTTGTGCAGATACGTACCCTATCAAAAGCATCCTCTGCAGGCTCGCCCGCAAAGGATGGGACAAAACAGAGCATCGAAATTGTCTCCAAGTGTGTACATAGAATGGGCCTGATATGTGCAGCGAATCTCTTAAAAAGCTCAAGTATTCTCAAAAGCTGACGAGACAGCTCAAGTTGAACATCTGGCACTTCAATGGGGATAAGGTTGTCTTTCTTGACGCGAACATCGGCCAGCTGGATATTCTGAATTTGGGAATGCAACGAGCAGAAATGGCGGGCCAGATCGTCGGATGAAGGAAACTCCTGATCACAATCCCCCCATTTGCATCTATTTCCACCGGCGTGGGTAGAAAAGAAATGGTCATCGATTCCGAAAAGAGAACTATAGGTACAGTTATGCCATTGGCAAAAAATCGGCTTCAGGTTTTGAATGCAGTTGGGAAACACTTGGCGTATTAGAGGAATTAGGTCGGTAATGGAGAGGGCCGGCTCATTATTGTGCGGCAGCCAGGACAGATACTGGGAATATACGGATTTTAGCGAAATCGTAGCCTCTTTTTCGGTGGCATTGACTGCTTTATGTGATTCATATGAAAGCGATAGGTATTTCAATGCCAGTTGAGATTGCGAAAGCTGAATCGAGCCCGATTGCGACGGCACCGTGTGAGAGCACTGCGACGCTTTGACACATGGCACCACTGCGCACAAATACAAGTGCAATGTGGTATCAAATAAATGGCTTAAAAGAGCTTCTGAAAAGCCAGCTTCGTTTGCAGAATTTTCTAATAACATCTGGATGAAAAACAGAGCCGTGATCCTTTCAATGGGGTTCTTGCTCGACGAGATAGCAATGTAAGAGGACCGCTCAAGCATCGATGCAATCTGCTGCTTGGAAAGCATGTTGCTTTTGATAAAATCGGGTTTGAAGCATCTTACCGCATATACCCAGGCTAGTTCTGACGAGTTCAAGATAATTGACGTCAGGCAGCTGATAAATGGCAAAGAGCTGTAAACTTTGGTACAAGACACCAGCTCCAACACAATTAGCGAAAGAGAGGCAAGTGGCTGAGGCGACAATCCAAGGGCTTCCCAGCATTGCAGTAATGGCCTAGAATCTTTCTCTACCAATGATGACACCAGCACGATGGACCGGTTTGCAAAGGATGACAAATAGGACACGTGCCCAGATCTCGCCAGATTGAGAAAGATAACCAAGATTTGGGTATATCTCAGCAAGGCCCACGAGCAAAAGCCTCTGATGGACGGTTCGGCCCGCATTGCAAAATAATACGAAGATGGCGTGGAAAGCTCGCATATCAAGTCTTTCAAACCAGAAACAGCGGATTCCGGATTTTCAAGCAATACCCCGATCATCTTGAAAAAGGGAAACGCGTGATACGATATTCGAGAAACCAGCTCATCGGAAGGAAACGTCTGCTCGGACAGCAGCTTTTGGTACTCCTCCAGGATGAGCGTGTTTTTAAATTGCGCAGATTGGATTGCAGATGTTGAAAGATTGCGCTTTTTTAGGTCGGATGGCTCAAATTTTTTTAGGTCTCCCAAAACAGATGTAATTAAAGATATCCTTCCTAGCGCCCAATTAATTTCGGTTGAAATGCCGCACTCAAGTGCACGTTTGAGCATGGCGCAGTTTGATTTGAAGAGGGCTAGCGGGCATTTTCGCAAAATTGTCTTCAAAGACGGGATCGATTTGGGGTTGGCCTTTCTAAATTCAACATCACCCTCCTGTGCAGCATTACAGACGAGCATGTGAAATTCTTGGGTTGCACTGAATTTGATTAAATTTTAATCCTTTAAATTTTAATTATGGATTTTAGAGCCTTTATTCGTACCTCCCTATATCCGTTCAGGGGCGCCATATCGTCATTGTTTTTCTACCCGGGGGCAAAATCACACTCCAATCACAAATACAAATGCATTCGCAGCCATTCTTTTCTTAGATCATCTCCTGTTGAATGTCCAATAAAATTTGCCTATTTCATCCCCGATTCTCAAACCTCGTCCTCGAAAGGGTCCTATGACGGTTCCTCATCATCCAAAGACGCCTTTCCGTTGAACGATAGAGATTGTGCACCAAGTGGGACCGTCTCCTCTTCAGAGAGCTCTAAATTATCATTTATCTATGGATCTAGTAGCTGGCCACATCACCATCCAGAAAAGGGCTTAGTTAAGCCGACCGAGCAATGCAATTCCTACGGGTCCGGAGATGATGCTTTCTTGGCAACAAGGAGCCTTTTGGCAGTTGCCGATGGCGTTGGGGGCTGGGCCGCCGTGCCGGGAGCAAATGCAGCCGCATACGCGCGGTCACTTTTGCATGCACTGTACCAATTTCTGATAAAAACGGACCTTTCCGCCATACCTTCAGCCGGCCCGGCCCAGCTTCTTTACGAGTCTGTTGACAAAGCCTGTTTGCAGGTTCGTCACATCCTCGGCTCTTCTACGCTGTCTTTTGCTCTTTTACTTCGAGAAGATCTTTTGTGTCTGTTCAATCTTGGAGATTCAGGTATCATTCTGATGCGAGAAGGAAAGTGTTTGTTCCGCTCGTCTCCCCAGTGTTACCAGTATAACACTCCATACCAACTCGGACCTAAAAGCAAAACTCGGCCTTCAGATGGCATTGTAAAATTGATTGCGCCAAAGCCGGGCGATATCGTTCTGCTGGCAACAGATGGGCTATTCGACAACATGGAAGAAGCAGAAATCGTCAACAGGCTTTCCCTGCTCTCCACGGACATATCCAGCGGGGCAATCCAAAAGAGCCAAATTGGGTCTTCCCTGGCCGCCTCAAGTGCTCAGCTGCTATCCAAAGCGAGAATGTCGTTTTTAACATCTCCAGGCTTGAAAAACAGGCCTGCCGTATCAACCCGGAGATTCCAATCAGGCAAGCCGGACGATATCATCATCTTGATTGGATTGATTGCCGATCAGTCCTTCACTGCCTCCTGTACATAAATAGTAAATTTAAAATTTCAAAATATTGGTGCGCATCCTACATTAGGACTTGTCGCGGCGAAGCCGATCGAGCGGCTCGTGATCGGGTCTCAAGGCAACCCTGGGAACGCTGGCGTGTTTGAACGGCCCAAAAAGGTCCAACATCACAGGGCTGCTCTGTTGGAAATCAAGTCAAACAATAACACCTATCCTATTGGTGCAATTGCAACTGACTTAGTAAGCCTTTTTTTTTGGAAATTCCATTTGTATCACCTCGCCTCGCGCCGCCCATATATTCCTTCTTATTCGACAATCCTCTCTTCAATGTTTCTGCAGACAGCAACGGCGAGAGATGAGCTTGAGTTCAGCCTGCTGGACACCCTTGCAGAGGTGACACTTGAAAGCATTACAACCGGACATGGTCCATCACATAGAACCGGAAACATTGGTCAAGAAAGCCTCTTTGCGCCCAATTTTGCTCATACCAAGGGCGAAAGGTTTGTTAACGTATCTGAACTTATTGGCTTAAGAATACCCGGTCTCATCTTGCCCTCTCCCGTTATTTTTTCTCAAAAGCGAGAAAATCTGGATTCTCAACTTACCTTGCCGGCCCGCGAGAAAATACCGCCTATGCAGCGAAACCGAAAACCATCTCCTTTGCGAACGATTCTTCCGAAATATTCGCCAAACACCGATCCTTCCGAACTCTATATTGCATCATCCAGGTCCAGCTCGATAGGGCCTCAAAGTACAACTGCTCTGTGGTTATTAAATGGCCCGTCGCCACAAACACACGCAGCACCGAGCCAGCCAAAAAGGAAGGGGTCTTTATGCATCACTCCTACGCATTCGAATACAACTATCGCGACGTCGCCATTATCATCGAGCCAGCCAGAAGAACCCACGCCTTTTTCTTGTATACAAACATTTCATAGCTCGTTATCAACGGCCCTAACGGTCCCATCAAGGGCATTGCCCGAAATTCTGGCGTCAACAGCCACTCCAAACACCAGCTTGCAGCGTTCAAATGTATTCCCACCGAAATCGACTGCCCCATCTGTTGGTAGCAACACAAAACTTCAAACCGCATCATTCCCTCTTATTCCGACTACAAAATCAAATACGATCAAAAAAAATACGGGATTCAAAAGAGGTAGGCTGGATGTGGTGTCCTATTCAGCCGGCGAGTTGTTTGACCCAAACGGAGCCTCAAAAGCAGCACCCTCGCACTGGTCCGATACAAAAGTTACGAGGAAAAACAAGTTTTATTTGAAAGACCTGTTTGAGCGACTGAGGGTGTCGCTTTCGTTGCCCTGCTCGCACAGGTATAAGAAATGTGATATACTCTCCAAAGCCATAGATAAGATTGAAAATTTGAAAGAAAAAAAGAAAAAGTTCATCAGATCAATCAAGACATTTTCCAAAAGCCTCTTCAAAGGCAAGGGCTCCTCAAAATCTAAAGGGCCATCTGAAAATCCAGCAGAACATCCGGCTTCTTCCGCTCCACAGGAAAATCTTTCAACCTCAAAGGCCCCTGGAAGCCCCAAATCGCCCACAACCTCTGGCGATTGTGTCGACAAAAAGAAGGGCATGGACACAAGCAGCACCGAGGACATACGCTTTTCATTTGAGCACTTTATATAGTATTTTATTAAGAATAAATTATCGGTCATCGAGATCTTTTAAACCGGTCAAGAATGGGCATTCCGTGGATCGATGAAGATGCCTGTGCATTCAAGGCCTCTTGCTGTTCAATCTTCTCCTTTATAAGCTGCTTTTTGGCATCAAGGACATTTTTCTGTTTGTTGAGATACTTGTTTACTCCCCTCTTTTTTCTAAACTCCCTCTTAGTGGCAAGCTGTTCTTCCGTAAGATCCCGATCGGCCGGGTTAATGCTAATGGTGCGATCTTTTCTAAGTTGGCCAATGGACTCCGTGTTGAGAGAGATCATATCAGGCTGGAGTTTCTCTAAAAGTTGCTTGATTTCTCCCTCTTGACGTTGCCGTTTATTTTCGAACGGATTTATCTCCATGCTATCAAAGTAGGCCTCTCCGGCTCCCGGGACCAATATACTATCAATGCCACTTGAATGGGACACACAAAGGACATCGTCGAATGGGCAAAATGTTGCCTTATGGACAGGAGATCCTTTAACGACATGCTTCATATATGGCTTGGATTGCTTTTCTTTCCAGCTATCCTTCCATATCTAGGAATGTTAAAAAACATCAATTACCAGGACCGAGGATCCAAACGTTGCCGTAAGCAGCCCTGTCTGTGAGATTCCAAGACTTGTTGGGGAGAGCGGAGTTTTATATTCCTCAAGCAGCTTGTATGTTCTCAAATCCCATAGCTTAACCGTGGTATCTGCAGATGATGTAGCCATCACGGTTCCTCCTTGGTTGATGGCAATCGATGAGATCGGACCTTTCCCGCAAAGCATCTTGACAAGCGGTCCATTTGTAGATGGACACCAAAAGGTTACCGTTCCAGAAGCATGTCCAAGGTGCATAATTGCGCTACTTGGATTTTGTGTTAGCGCTTGAATGGGTCCTAATTTGGTAGGCCATTCTGCAGCTATTTTCCCGGTCGAAATGTCTTGATATCTGATAATTCCTGACCGGCTTCCGGAAACAAGAAGTAAATGATAAGGCAAAAAATCAAGACACGTAGCATCGGTGTGTTCCTTCAGAGAATGAACTTCAACTCCACTCGAATTGTAAAGAAAAACCTGCTTCTTTTGTGCAGCAGCAAGCAAATTCTCATTATGAAGCCATCTGGGGTTAATGTTAAACACAAGCATACTTTATATCGTAAATCGGCTCTTCAACATTGATCTCACATACCAGTTTTCCCTGCTTCCAATCAAAAGCTGCAATGTGTCCGGTCGACCCTCCTATGGCCAAATAACGGCCATTTCTAGTATAACTGGTAGAATAGGGGCCATCATTTAGGGCTAAATTAAATGCCTATGCTTAGAAGCAAAATTGGATACCTTATAAGATGCTGAGATGGGAACTTCTTGCTTAATCTCGTGTTGCGTAACTTTAATACTATCCTCAAAGGGTCCTTCTACTTGGATAAATCCAGCACGCGGTGGCTGAAGATATTCTTGAAGCTTTTTCTTGAGAAAAGTGGCCTCCGATAGCTGCTGCTGTGACCTTTTGAGGATACTCTTGACCTTTTTGTCTTTGACTTGGCGAATTTCCTTTGAAGAAAGCATTGAAATAAAAATAAATCCTCAAAGTTTAAATTTTAATGACAAATAGCATCCCATTTGAACCTCCGAATTCCGTCCACTTTTCAATTCAATTTGACTTTTCCAGATTACATTACATATACAGGGGGTCCGTTGTAGACATCCCTACTCTTTCGGTATATCTTTAAAAATTGACATTTAGCTTAGACAAATATCTCGCCGTGTTCTGTGGATTGATTTATTTGGTGATATTTTACTTCACATCCAAAAAAATTGCTATAAGGGAAAAGAATTTCTCCTTTCTCAGTGCGATGTTGAGGAAAACCATTTCTCTACAATCCGGGAGATCCATTTTAAACCTCAAAACCCATTGAAGCTCTGGGCTTTGACGGTCAACAGCAAAAGAGAGGATCGCCTGCTACTTGTCCCTTGGTAATATAACATGCTGTTGATAACCCCGTCTGATAGGCATCTAGAGACTTCCATTACATTTGGCATGCTTCAGATGAGCTCAATACTTCTTTACGTGGTCAACACCAAATCAATGGACTCATTGCCCCCATCACTGACCGGGCAGTATATAAGTGCTTGTGAAGTTTATGGAAGAAATGTAAAATACAATCGTCTCAAACAGGTATGGCGCCATCGATTCCATATCGATTTAGTCTATTTTTCTTTTGACGGGAAATACAAAACCATTGGATTGCCTATCCTCAGATGAAGTGGATAGCATATTGTACGACGAGGAGCTTTCTTTATTGAAACTAAACTCCCGTTCTATAAAAGCGATCCCAATCAGAATATACACCGAAAATGACAGTCTGTTCCATTGCCATCAAACATTTGCTGCTGCTTCATCGTGTGAAATCGAAAATAGCACAGAAATTAGATGCGACTTAAACGATGATCATTTCGAAAAGATTTCTCGGTTTATTAGAAGGCTTAAGGACATTGACTCCTTTGAACTATTGGGATTACTTGAAAAAGAAAGTGTTGAAGGGCTTTTCCTGACGTTTTTAGTGCAAGCTAATGGGGCGTTTTTAATAAACTAAGCTAAATATCACTGCCGATTGATACCTGACGGGCAATCCGATTACTCTAACCCGACGAATTCTAGAGTCCTTCCCCTCCATGTAGTTTGAGTTGATTTGTATTGAAAGGACATGGGCAATAATGGGGCTAGCCAGTAAGAGAAATAAGAATGTCAAACCCTTCGGAATCGTCCTCCAGAGGAATTATCATTTCTCCATTGGGATTGTCTAGCTCAATCAAATGGAGCTCCTGGCAATAAAAACTTCAAGCGCATACCTGCTGTTCATGACGCAGTAGACCTGCACGGATGCTGAGCTCAAAGGGCGTGTAGCTTTCATCTGCGGACATATCGGCATATATTTCAAGTCGCTTAGCTGGAAAGAAAGCTACTAGCTACCTTTAGCATACAAAGTTCCGGCAGGATTATCGTGATTTGGTGGGGTAGTGTTCCATCGGATCTAATATGAAAGGGGATCGTGAAATACTGCCAGAATGTATCTATCGATTGGTCTTGGAGAAAGGCAACTTCATGGCCCAATTTATTGGACGATGAGAGCCACACGCATTGGGGGCCAATTTCAATAAATTGCGGTGGTAGCTCCATTTTTAAAAATTCTGCGCACCATGACTTTGGCAAGAAGTCGGATTCGCTTTCCCATTCGATGGTTGTCACCCTTTAAAAGACTATTTTCATCGGCATCGGCATCGGCATCGGCATCGTCGTTTTCCTCTTCATCCTCGCCGCTCAACATACTCCCAACAAATGGAGAGATTTTGCCATGCACTCACCCTCATCTTTTAAATAGAAATGAAGGTTTCATTTGATCCTTATAAGTAGTGATGCCGGGAATCGATTTGGACATCTTCTCCAGCCGTAGGAGACTGCTCGCAAAAGCTCTTCCAGAGAAAAGCTTGATTTTGATTGTTGGAAATAGACTACGGTTTGCAACTGGGCCTGTATTGTAAATATCTTCGCATCCTCCCTTGATAGCTATCCGTTTCAGCAAAGCACGAACATGCTTTATCTTTGTGGCTTTGATGAGCCTGAAAGTGCGCTTCTCATATCAGAAACAGGTATCCCAATATTTCTGATCCCATTTAGGGAGATCGATCCTCTTTTGCGCCAAAGAGGAGGAAGCAAACGTCCAATTTCATGGGACAAATATTGGACCCTCCAGAGCCACGCTGTTTTTTGGCGTCGATGATGCCAAATATGCGTCTGAGCTTCCCGGATTTTTAACCGATTTTATTTCATCACATTCGATTAAGCGAATCTTTCATTCTGGCGTGAGTGCGGATTTTTCCTCCTCATCTGCATCTTTTGCATCGTCCATTTTTCCAGCCATACGTAATTTGCAACGACAGTAAATTTAGATGGAACGCCTCTCCTACCGATTGACGACATCATAGAGGGCCACCGCTCTGTTAAAAGCTCCAAGGAAATCGACCTAATTAGAAAGGCTTCCAATGCAATTTCCTTTGGCTTTAACGATGTAAGTCACATATTTGGGGTTTCCTAGGCGCTTAAAGCATGCCATGCTGGCCTTTCAGAGCATGCTTTAGCATCCATAATATCCCATGGGGCAATTGTGAAAGGAAATGCCACCAGCCTCTCTTATGAACCTGTTGTTGCGGGATCCGAAAATGCACTTGTCTTGCACTACACGAAAAATCGAGCACTTTTACGGCAGGGTTCTCTTGTGCTAATTGATGCTGGGGCTTTATATTTTCACTATCGTTCAGATGTTTCCAGGACCTTCCCGGTGTCTGGAAGATTTTCAGACCCTCAAAAGGAACTGTATACGGTTGTCCTCAATACTTTAAAGTATTGCACACAGGTAGCTTCCGTTTGCATAACAGTAGATGTGCAGTGAGAAATTGGGATACTCTATTTCCGACATATATACGGCATCGGTGTATCTTCTGCATGAGGGGCTTAACAAGCTTGGATTTTCGGTTTCAATGCGCGATTTGACAAGGAATCTTTACTTTCACAACATTGGCCACCATATTGGCCTCGATTTACATGATGTGCCATCTTATTCTCAGGATAAAAAACTTGTAGCCGGCAATGTCATTACAATTGAGCCGGGCTTGTACATTCCCAGAAGCGCAAAATACCCATCAAAGTGCCGGTTATCCATTTAACGACATAGGTACCACGGGCTTGGAATAAGGCTAGAAAACAACATTGCCGTTGGGTGGAGCACATTTGAGAATCTCACGGAGAGCATTCCAGTTGAAATTGAGGACATTGAAGGGAAAATGTCAAAGTGACGCCATACACAGATTTTTCAAGATCTCAAAGCGACGCCACACGCCAATCTTGCAACTTGTTACCCTACGGCCGGGTGTGCAATTCTTCATAAATAGCAAATTTTATTGTCCAATTTAATTAATGTATTAATTTATGTCAGAGCTTATCCTGCTCATCGCTCTGCTTTTAAACGCACGTGGTTCGCTACAAAGAGATGACGGCCTTCCAATCGACGCATATGCATGCGTGGAGGACAACAATCCACGCATTCTTTTTTTAAAGTCAAACGACGCAATCATGGTTGCGACGGACGAACAATGTATCCCAACCAACATATTTTCTTCCATTTCGTCGATTTCTTCCGCTTTCCATTCAAATATGGCAGTAAATTACACCTTTTTTAGGGATTTTTTGTTGATTCCACTAAAGTTCCACGACTACCTATTTTGGAGAGTCTATCGGTCCGGGATATTTGCCTTTTTACAAAAATTTTCTTCCTGTGCCATTGTCATTGTATTTATCCTGGTGCTGCTGCCGATTCTTTATGCAAAATATAAAAGCGAGTATGAAAAGAATGCCATTTCTGAGCCCTCAGATCCACACGCAAAATATTCTTTTACCAGGATCTTCAAACCGCTTTTGGGTCCACT